>NW_017537600.1:650799-652043 GCF_001853355.1 Bactrocera latifrons
GGCCACTCCCACGTGAATGGCGATCAGAAAACTTTCCTCACTTGCGTGAACTTCTACACATGACTCCATCCTCCAATCAGTGCCTAGAACCATTATATCTCGCCCATAGCAATATTTTTAATATTTTCCCAACAAAAATACTCGAAAATTGAGACAAAATGTGGATATTTGATTAGTTGTAGCTTCTTACTAACTGGAAATATAAACAATATTCGGTTAGTAATACTTGGTTCTTCACCATGAATACTGGTTAATGGTACTCGAACAAAGTAATAATTTTTTTTTATATATCCCTAGAAGAGTACTCGAAAATTGACACAAAATTTGGATATTCGGTTAATGATATTTGCTTCTTCATCAGAACTCTGGTTAATGATACTATACATAATAATCCCATATTTTCAGAAAAACCAAATCTTTCACAACTCCGAAATAGTTTGTTAATTTTCATAAGAAAGGCTCGAATGAGAGATGGACAAAATGAAGTTGGTCGGATAGTGAATCTGAGTTATTTTCTAGAATAGTAAACACTTGCGGCGTATTTTTCGATAGAATCTCGGCGTAATTGTTTTATAAAACTAATTTTCACTGGAAAGGAACTCAAAAGCAAAAGACATCATGAAGCTGAATTACATCATCATCATTGAAACTGAATTAAAGCAAAAATAAAACGAAAAATCACCATAGCTTCTTACAGTAAATGTGAATATAAAAATCAGAAAGTCATTTTGGCGCAAATTAAGAGTTCTTAATGGACCCCCTCGTATCCGTATTCCTCGTATTAATTAAGCTCTATTTTCACTGTATTCGGATCAGATCATTAAATTACATCATGTAGATCTCAGAAACAGCATCACGCTCCTTTATAATTTCTCTCGTGGCTCATTTGTTTTCCCCTATTAGTTTCTAAATTGTCCAGTTGGGCGAGCGTACGGATATCATAAACACCAGAAGTCTGCATAGCCAACTAATGCAAACGCTTCAACGAAGTTTTTGAAGTTTGAAATGCCACCGCTGATTCTTATTACCAACGTTATCTTCATTTGCCACAAAGCGGGCAACTAGGCTGGTGGGTGGCCTGCAGACAATCTTCGCTTATTTATGCACGAGTATGTATAGTATGTGCCGATGTCGTCGAAGCAGTTGTCACTTTGCATCTTCGACGCACATCATCTGTGTTGATGGGCACTTTCCAGCAGCGTTGGCTGTTTTCTATATCACAACAATTTTTTTTTTTTTTTTTT
>NW_017537600.1:652130-673719 GCF_001853355.1 Bactrocera latifrons
TTTTTTTTTTTTTTTGTCTGAACAACGTTTTCGTTTTCCTGCCTTGGTCAACTGCGCTCACATTTTTTGCAGCTGCTAAAACTTGTTTGTTTGCAATTTTGTTCAAATGCAGAGTGCTCAGCATTTATTTTTCCTCTGCGGGCCACCACCAACTTTTTGGCAGCTCATCTGTCGCTACGCCAAACTGTATAGTATTTACCACATGACTTACTTACTTACACACTCTTACAAGCGGACACTGTTGATGCCTCAACAAATGATGCCCCCAAATCAATGGGGGACGGTCGCGGGGTATATGCAAAGTGCACTGATGGCATTTCTTAAAAATCAAAATTTCTCCACAAGTTTGGATTCTTGACGTTGGCGTTGGTAGCCTTGGACTTTTGCATTTGTGCTGCTGCTGCTGCAGCAGGGATAAGAAAGTGTCATTTGGTTTTGCTATTGATTGACGCCAAGTGACAACTTTCTCACACACACACTCCGCAGTGAAAAGTTTTGCAAATACAGAGTAAAAGCAAGTAAAGTGAAGYCGCTTAATGGAGGTAGGTGTATGTAGTGTGTTTTTGCAGAAAATAGTTGCAAGGTATGACTATATATATTACTAACGAAGTTTGTATATAGAAGAATATAATAATATAGCAATATTAGGGTGACACTTATTTATTGAAAATTTATTATTGTTGTTGTGTTGACCGATCATCATTTCTCAAAATATTTGATGGAATGCTAACAAAATATCACCCGCCAGCGAAGCTCACAACGTTTACATAGATGGATTGAAAGTGACTAAAGAAGTGAGCTACGGAGCCTATTGCCTGCTGGATCTCAAGCGATTTTCAATGTTCCGCAATACTGTAATATCCTCCAGGCGGAAGTTGCAATGTTAAGGAGAGCAGTTAAAATAGCTAAAAATACAGGAAACGACACAAAGAAGATCAATATAAAATATGTATATATATCGATAGCCAGGCGGTATTTAGGACAATAATATCGCATCGCCATCACAGAATATCCTTAAAAGCAGGAAGACAGTAGGTGTAGTAGCTGTTGGAAAACGGTTGCAGGCCTAAGAATTCCGAGAAACAAAATAGCTGATGAGATGAGGCAAAAATCCGATAGTTTTTCTACCAAAACAGTAGAGGAAATACTTTAGTTGCTAGGGTGAGATGGAATGTCTTAAGAATTTGTGGGATCGCCAAGATCATGTGCAAGAGTCTCGAAGAAAAGCACTCAAGCTTCTTACTGACACGATCTCAAAAATACTACAAAATGGTTATTGGCCTAATAGTAGGTCACAACTAACTGGCATCACATTCGTGTCGAATTTTCATTAGTAACGACAACGGATGCAGAAAGTGCAGTGCATTTGGTCTGAGAGAGACGCCGGAACCTTTCCAATGATTTTGTTTAGCTTTTTCTAGTACATACCTTAGATATCTAGGAGCTTTGCAATTCCAATGCCTAGATGAAGTATCTAAATTAGATATCAGCCGGCCAGTATAATCAAGCCTTTAAGAAATGCCGTCTAGTTGACATTTCTGTGAACGCTTGAAATTCCGGTTTCGAATCGATTATGCAAGGCCAACATTTATATGAAAGGAAGGAAAGGTAGAGGAACATATAGTCTTAGAAGATAAATATTCACATTCCAACCCCAAAATAGCAACACCTCCCATAATGACTGTTACAGTTGAAGATTGTTTATGTGGATATGGCTAATTTAATGCAGGAAATCTGTTTGAAATACGTCTCAACTACCTCAAATGGGGATAGTATAAATTTATGTATGAATTTTTAGACGAATCCCGAGCATGTAAAATAAAAAAAAAAATTGTGAATTAAAAATGTTTACGAACTACCCTAAAGTTTGTATATGTTTCCAAAGAAATATCATGGTATTGCATAGAAAAACTTTGACTCTGCAACTGTCAATTGATGATTTGTCAGATATATATAGTTTTTTTGGTTTGTTTATAAAAATAACTGCAATATATATTTATTGTTATTGTAATTGAACATCAGAACCAGTGGAATATTATATTTAAGCTTTCTCTTAATTTGTACAGAAACAGTTGTTGTAGTTGTGATCGAAGTATGGAGCAATAGACTTACAGAGCCTTATCAGAACGGTAGCAGATCTCAGTTATCTACAACAACTTTAAGTTTCTCATACCTAGACTAAGCTAAAAAGGTTTGGAAATTCCAACTTCAAAAGTACAATTAATACTTTTTGTTGTAACGGCTATCTAATCTAGCCCCATTAAGATGGTCACGTTCAGTTAAGTTGTCAACCAATGATAAGCCCTGGAAACGTTCTGTTTCGACGAAGTCAGACCATAGGGAGACGGGTGTCAGATGTGTAGGGTTCGCTGAGCATGTAAAGAGGTGGTCAGTGTCATGCGGGGACTAGTTTCACGCTGGATATATATTTCATATGTCGCGGTCGATTTTGGATAAGTAGGAGTTTAATCTGCTACAGTATCCGAAACGAATCGCAAGGGTTTTCTCAGCTTAGTTGCGGAAGGACATTTTGCTGCTCCTAGGAGGCGGTGACTGCAGGATTGAATTCTATGAAAGTAGCCGAGCAGAAAAAAACTAATTAATCGTTTTCAGCAGTTACAATTAACTGATAACTTTTAAACAGTAATTGAGGCCAAAATGAATTCAGCGCCATCTTTCTAAAACTCTTTCATTATTGAATCCGCTGACTATTGTTAAGTAAAAGTTCCCTAAAAAAATAAACTTAACGTCCTTTAATGGTACTTTTCTTTAAAGAAAAGTGATAATAAGTCCAAATCGGAAGATCGTAAAACAAATATAAGACTTATAATTATTCAAACCACAAAGCCAATTAACGAGTTACTATTTTAGTGATATTGATAGGAAGTTTCGCTGAGATGCACTTTATCTCAAGAGATTAAACCGATTAGTCTCAAATTTAAACATGAGCGTTTTAAATATATTTTTTAGTAATTAATCGAAAATTTTTTCTCACCTTTTGCTTTTTAATTTCAGAGGATCCAATTCAAAGATATATTGGTCGTCGCCAAACGTCTTTTTTGAGAAGAGTCCCCGCAGAAGAGCTGTAGTTCCTTTCTAAATAAATATTTTAACCAGTACTAAGCCTTATAATACAGTTAAAGGATACCATAATATGTAAAAAAAATTTAGACAAAGTTACACACTCCATTTCGGATAGCTTCAGAAAGGCTTCCAGTCATTTTGAGTCTCAAAATATCACAGCAAAGTATTATTTCCATTGATTTGCTCTTTTGCCAAAGAAAGTGAAAGCATGGAAGTCCTCATCTGATCACTGAAATTATATAAGGGTTCGAAATTTGTTGACCCTGAGTTCATATAAGTATACATAAATTTGTTAAAATGAGTTTATATAGCATCTATCAATCTATGGGATATACAAATGAAATTCAGAAAGCATATTTTGCTGATAATCATGTGGGCATATATCGAAATGGGAAAAATCGTATCAACAGTTCCTCTAGTATTTGTGAACCTCATATAAGCATTTTCGAACTTTTCGTTAATTTATACCGTTTACATCGGCCAATAAGTGAGTTATTTTAATGAAATTCAAAGAGCGCCTTTCATGTATGTATCAGTTTGTGTGTGAAATTGGGTAAAATTGTACGAATAGAACCTACATATACCTAATATAGCGTCTGAAATACGTTCCAGTTGACTTAGAATAGTTCAATTAGGTTAGTATCCGCGCTTCCAGTTACTTTTGACTCAAAAACCCTTATAACATTTTTATTAAATGTCTTCATGTTTTTGAACTCATATGAAAATCTCAGATAAATTAAGCAAGAATACATTAAATAGTATTATGTTATATGGTAATACAAATTTAGGATACCGATGAATATAGAAACTAGTAAGATTGTTTTGAATGCAAATATACCGAACTAAGGGATTATATGGGCAGTTTTTGAACCATCTCAGAAAACTTCACCAGCAATTAATCGCTAAGTAATCGACACATTAATTGAAATATGTACTTTTAAAGCATTAATTTTCTTCGCAGAGTTTCACTACATATTGTAAAATAAACTTATACATTCATATGTTCCTACCCTCATACATTTGTATATGTGCGTACCATTTTTATTATTATTATTTTATTTTTTTCTCAATCGCTACTCATCGACCATTACAATTTACCTCACTTGTCAGCAGATTTAATTGACAGATTGATTGTCGACATTGGTAATTCAATTACTCAGTCCGCATAGTTATGCGCCATTCGCCATGGCAAATACATAATTATCAATACTCAACACATACATACATACTGTTATAAATTGGAAAAATGCTGTCATATGCTAGGTCATAAAATGTGCATATAAATATATAAAAAACTCTAAAGAGCAACATGTTCCAAGAGCATAAAATATGTACATATACTTATGTAATCACTCCTATAAAAAATAACATCTTATCACTCATACGCACCGTTGCACCTAGTATAAATCAATAAGCTATACAGTACCTCATTATATATATCACATGGTGGGCATGATGTTATTATTAATATTTATTAAATTTTGTTAAAATCAGTTTTAATAAATAAAAATCTCAACGCATCATTCAACCGGACATCAAAATCACATCAGCTCCATAAATATGGTATAAAATACCCAAAAATACTCTCATTATTTTTGAGACTACACCAAACGTCCAGGTATCTCAGCTTATTGCATGAAAAAATAATTAGTGGACAGAATTAATTTATACATCATATACCATATATTAAGACATCAAATCTTTATCAATTGTATGCATATATCAATCCGTGTGAATCCAACTGCACATAGTAATTTCTTCAAATATTCATATATGTTATGATAAATCAAATATATAAATGATATATATTGCATTTATATGATATCATCCAAGCTATCCAAAACCAAATCTTTTCACTACATGGCATCACTTTATATTATCGTCACATCGGATAATTAAACAAATGATAGAATTTCTACTTATCATCACATGATGCCACAATATAGTTCTAAACCAAAATCTGTCCAACATGAAATATTATTTATTTATCGAAAGTTCATTGAATTACCTCATTTGTTTCATAACAATACATATTTTTATTATCAGAACATTTTGTTTGATCACCTCTTTCCAAATCCGATCATTTGACAAACCGTTAATGTTACATGAAAATTTCATAATTATTATTATTGTAAATAAATTAGTAAATAACTAACGCATCACTTTTACCAATCACATTCTTATATCGCACTTTCCTTAAATCGCCAGTGTCATTATTCCTTGCTGATAATCACATCTCTTATGCCTTAAGCAAATTTGTCGTGAAGACCTCCGACAGACGAAATTAGGACAGATCGATTAAATATCACACCAGATCATATCGGTTCTAATGAAAACAGATCATATAATATCGTTGTGTAAAGAAATTCAGATAACTCAACTCATAGATTATCAATATCTATCCCATCCCAGATCAGATTACATCATACCTCATAAATTCATAGCAGTTCATGTAATATCATATAATGAAACATGTTACAACATATAATGTAAGTTCACATCGTTCGTTTCATATCACAAGATGAGAACATATCGAATCATATTCATATCAACTGCAAATCAAACCATTATACATTTATATGGTGTAATCTTAAATATAAGGTTGACCGAAAAGAAACCGGTGATTTTTTCAAAAAAAAGTAAAAACATTTTTCTTGAGTTTTAGAATGAACTTCAATCAATAATATATTTTGTTGGATGGCCTTTCGCCACCTTTCCTTTCCTTTCCTTTTCCTTTCCTTTAAATTCATTATTCCACGCTCATAGAAATTCTGGCCTTTAGCTGCAAAAAACTAAAGCAAGTGGGATTTTATGTCCTCGTCCTTATCAAAATTTTTACCATTCAAAAACTTTTGCAAAGACCGAAACAAATGGTAGTCTGAGGGCGCAAGGTCAGGGCTATATGGTGGATGCATCAAAAGTTCCCAGCCAAGTTCACTCAGTTTTTGGCGACTGACCAAAGATGTGTGCGGTCTAGCGTTGTCCTGGTGGAATATGACACCTTTACGATTGACCATTGATTCTGATCGCTTCTCCTTGATAGCTGTATTCAATTTGTCCAGTTGCTTACAGTAGACATCCGCATTTATCGTCTGGTTCCTTTTAAGCAGCTCAAAATATACTACACCCTTCCAATCCCACCAAACTGACAGCATAATCTTCGTTTGGTGAAATTCAGCCTTTGGAGGGGTTTGTTGCGCTTCATCATGCTTGCACCAGGATCTTTTTCGATTGACGTTATTGTAAAGAATCCATTTTTCATCTCCAGTTATGATTTGCTTCAAAACCGGATAATTTTCATTGCGTTTAAGTTGCATATAACAAACGTTTAAGCGATTGGTTAAATGAATTTCTTTCAATTCATGTCGTACCCAAATATCAAGTTTTTTTTTACCATTCCAAGACGTCGTATATGATCATGTATGGTTGATTGTGGTATACTTAACTTCTTCCAATCTCACGCTCAGTTACATGACGATCCGATTCGATTAAATCCTTGATGACGTCATCATCGACTGCGCTTGGCCGACCTGAACGTGACTTGTCTTTGAGTGAAAAATCTCCCAAACGGAATTTGCCAAACCAACTTTGACACTGTGTTTCTTTTAAGGCTTTATCACCATACACATCACGTAACTTTTTAGCAACCTGAGCTGCATTTTTTCCTTTACGGAAATAATAAAGTAAAATCTGACGAAAATGCTCTTTTGTGGGCTCCATATTCAAATTGCCGCCAAACAAACAAATATAAATAAAATTACGCGCGCTTTTTTTCTGAGACAAGGCAAAAGTACCAGCTGATATCTGACAAAAGCAGAAATGCAATAACAGAGTCATAAGCCGTTCAAAAAATTGGCAACGCCGTTTCTATGCAAAATCACCGGTTTCTTTTTATAATATCATATCCAGTGAAATCAATTATTTCTCAAAAATTATCCTAGAATCAGATCAGATGATATTATGACATATCAAAAAATGTGATCACATCAAATCAAAACATATCATATCGCATGGTATTTATTATCAATAAAAGATCATATCATAATGCCATATATTGAATTTTCTATTACATCACGGCATCACATGATGATTTTATAGCATCCATATCGTGATTGTCAGATATCCTTACACACCAGATTATATCTTCAATATATTCTCAATATCAGCATCAAATTTTCATTTTTTCAAATTTTGTGTCAACCAGAGCATTTTATCACATCATACTAACATCCTTATCATATTATCAACAAATATTGCAGTTGTTTCGAAATTTAGAGCTTAAAAAGGAAGCGAAAGAGTATGTGCAATAGACTTGGTATTAAGTGTAATCTAAAACAGCACATCATCATATATTTTTACATCAAAAACAAATCAACATCATATCAAATGGTCACTTAATCATAAATACTAACACAATTACTTTCAATAGACCCATGGTCGCGGTGCAAACCTCGTAAATTTATTTTATCTTATTCTTCTTATTGTCTTCTTATTGTTTTTATTTCCTGTATCCAATTTACACTGCATTACAACAAAACATATCACAATCAAATCATAAATTCATAAAGTCACTTAGTAATGAATTTTTTTTTTTTTTTTTTCAAAAAATAACTATTATGCACGCATATGTTTACGTACCCACATATTTAGCTATTTTTAAATTTTTAACACACTTCAGTGCAAATAAATAGTTAAAGAAATGACATGGCCAGCGTGCTTTTGCTGCCCCGTCTATATGTGTCTGTCCGCATTGACACAATGGTGTCAAAAAGGACATGACCAAACTCACAAAACTTGTTTTATTGATTTTGCATAATAAAAATGTCACTATATGTCACGTGCACACAACTACATGCACGCACACATATGTAACCTATAAGCATGTGGTGGGGAAACTACTAAGAAAACAAAGAGCAAACATTAACTTTGGCTGCACCGAAGGTAATAATGCCCTTCACAAAAGAGCATAAAGAGATATTTAATTTCAATTTTGATCGGTAAGTTTATATGGCAGCTATATGCAATAATGGACCGATTTGAATAATTTCTTCTAAGATTATAGCGCTGCCTTAGACAACAAACTTCGTAAAATTTCATGAAGATACCATGGCAATTAAAATAGTTTTCCATACAAGGACTTGAGTTTTGATCGTTCAGTTTGTATGGCAGCTATATGCTATAGTGTGTCGATATCGGCGCTTCCGATGAATGAGCTGCTTACTAGGAAGAAAAAGACTTTTGCAAAATTTTAGACCGTTATCTCCAAAATTGAAACATTTTTTCATACACCAACCCGATTGTGCTCGTCCCACTGAGATTTATAGGCTTCCTGACACTTGCTTCTGGGTGCAACAAACATCCTGACAAACTTATTAACCCCCTGTTCGGGGTATAAAAATGCGTTCAGTTTCTTTTGTTGTATGGGCAACACTCCTGCACCACACCTCCAATCAGACACATATGTTTATTTGTATGTATATATCTGAATCGCACGCAGTCAACTGTGAGCGATGGGCGGCGACGCCAACGCAAACGCAAATGTCACAACCACTATGCTAGCGCCAGCATCACTGCAGACAACAACAGCAAAATAACTGCATGCCTTTAACAACAAAAACAACTACTACTACAACAACAATAAATTAATTAAGCCGATAGAGACAGTTTAATGTCATTTAATAAAATATTGACGCGCATTGACGATGCGACAATGATGGAACTGATATATGCACACAACACACACATACATACATATGCGCTCCACACACAAATCAACATACATATATGCATTTGTGTATATGTCTTGCTATGGCAATGCCATTACTTTTTATTTTAGTTGACGAGCGTAAGTACGCTCCAACAGTTAAATTCAATTGACAAATTCAATTGATTTGGCGGTTAGCTTGATGGACAGACGGACAGACAGACATACGGTTGGATGGATAGAGTGACAGCAGTAAAACTGGAGTTGGAGTTGCTATTGGAGCTGAGCTATGTGGTGGAGGATGCTCATGCATGTGTGTGTGTGGCCATAATTACTGCAGTCTTTATTGTTTTGTATCTGTGTCGACTTGCATGAGATCACCATAAGTTGTGCGAAGGGTTGCCAACATTGCGCGGGTGTTAGTTGTTGCGCTTTAGTGGCATGGTGTCGAGCATTAGAGTGGATTGCTTGGAGGGAAAACTTTTTAAATAAAGCATTTATCTTACTTTGGTCAACAGTGTTTGGTTAACCCTTAAAAATTAAAAAAAAAGTGTTTTTTTTTTATTTATTATGAACCTCTAAAACCGACTGAAAACATTTATGCCAAATTCTACCGACAACAGTTCATCGAATAGTAGCGAGCGATTGCCAAAAAACCGCGGTAATATGCGGCTATACACGAGACAATATTGTATCATGGAAAAGTCGGCCCCATGTGACCAGTTTAAAACAATTTAAAAAACGGCTGGAAAGTTTTGTCTCTCCCGTCAAAGAGCTCAAACGGTCTCCTTGCGACTACCATTTGTTCAAGTCTCACTAAAGTACAGTTCACATCAGAACAGGATATCAAGCAGTGGCTCTTTCTTAAGCGCTAAGTCCCTTTGGCCTTTAATCCACAATTGGGAAAATTTTATAGCTTCAGATACGCAGTCCTTTGAAGTTTACTACTTGTATTTATATTCCTCAAACAATTTTTGTTCTTAAATAAACGTTCACAGTTTGAAAAAAAATCTGAATTATACACCCAAAACTATAAGCAATTAGCAGCTATTAGGTACTCAAAATATTTTTCAAACTCGGTTTTTGACAATAACAGCTTTGTTAATCCATATTTGAAACCACTAAACATTAAACATATTACCCGGTAAATGTATGCTTTGTCACATCTCGATATCACAAAATAATTTTCCTGATTACCCTCAACATGTTGCTTAGTTCCTTCTTGCCGCAAGTGTCTTGAGGCCTGAAGTTATTCATTACAGCCCATTGCTTTAAACAACTTTTGAAGGCGCTGAATTTTTTAGGGAAGTTGCATTCCGAATTACGCCGTGCGGTCCAATTCTACTGTTTTTTAATTTCCTTCCGTTCCTTTATGATAGGGAATAATATTCACCGAGTTTTCCACAGAAAGTCTAGGTTTCTTGCGTACAGTAAAACTTAGTGAACGCCCTATGTATATCCTGAGCCATAGACAGTCTCGAAGTTAGGATTATAGATTATACTACTAGGTTACTTTAAATCGGTATATCAACTAGTTTTGTACATTTTCCGGTACAGCTAGGGCATATGCTTAATGTTTGCCATAGATTCTGTTACATAGTTTACAATGCATACAGAGGGCACTGCAGGATCAGAAGGCACTTGTCCAACATGGTCATAGTCTCTTGCGCTAACTGCCGGTTCTGCGACTTGGACCGGGAAACACCAGCACACCTATTCTGAACTGTCCAGTAATTTGCAGATGAAGGCTTAATGCCATAGGTCCATCTCCATAGACAGGGATCACATCACCTTAGTAGCGCCCAGCAGGCTCCTGGAATTATTCAGGTTGCCGGACCTTGGTGAACATGTGTGATATAGGAGAGGGCACAATAGACCCAAGGTCACGATGCAATACCTCATTAACAATATCTATATTTCTATCTATACAACGAGGAGAAGTTCGCAGAAAAAGTATTAGCTTATTAGCAATGAAATGGGGTTAAGAAAAACTTATTGCAGTGTTTGCTTAACAGAAGTGTGGAAAAAACCCAAGTGAAATTTACGAGCTTCTCAAAAAACTTAATTTTTAGAGAATTCTTTAGCCATAAAAACTGTTTGCGAACGCATTCGCATAAAGGGATTATGTTAAGGGAAATGGGAATGTCAAGACTCATTCAAGATGATATCCACCTGAATTTCAATCGTCTGTTAACTGATCATCTCCTGACAATGGATTCAAGCAAATTAGAAACAACAGCTGCGACATGTGGTCTTAAGTGGCACGTGGTCAACGGTCATGAAAATATTTGAACTGTTGAAGAAATTTTTAAAAAATGAAATGACAAAATCTACGCATAATTCTTCTAAATATGAAAGAAATGATATTCCAACCGATTCAGCACAGTCACCATTCAGCTGATGTAATGATTTGGTGGGAAGTCTCCTAGAAAGGCAATACAGCTCTGAATTTTTGGGAAAAAGTGGTTAAAATGAAAGCAAAAATGTGACAGCTATTTAATCTAGAAGACGTGGTAAAGAGGTTAAGCATTCTCTTCAATTGAAAGCTTTGGACCTACCAACACGATTCTGTTACAAAACGCAAGGCAAAAAAACAAGCAACAGTGGCTTAAAAATTTATGGTTTCATAGCTGTAGATGAGTGGCCGTCTGGAAGTCCAGATTTGAATTCATTGGACTGCAATTTGTAGTCAGGGATGGAATATGTGGCCTGTCGAATAGTCCAAAGAAATTCAAAGGTCTCACAAAATGTTTGGTTAAAGCAACGTCGTAAATAGCAAAGAAACTGGGCGTGCTGCTATTGATGAAGGGCTGAATGATGATCATTTCATATTATTTTGTTTGTATATTGCTCATCTAATACGTGAGTTATTATGCGGTGTTAATCTTATTTGGAAATATGGATCCAAGGGAGCTGACTATATAGAAAGCGAAAAGTGGCAGTAAAGAAAGCGACAAGTAACCTGACTTTGAGAAGTTGATAACATATTTAAACATTTTAAGATTGTAACTGGCATGGCGCATGCTTTGGAGTTCTTGCCAATAATCCCACTTATCCACTCCTTTATCCTTGCGGAGCAGTGCCTTTATAGTATCGGGACCAATCGCTATGAAAGGTTCAGGAGCGGGCCAGCATGAGATGGTAGCTTAACGGACCTAATAACTATAAAAAAAATGATACCATATAACAGTATTAGCAAAGATGAAGAAACTGAAGCTTTTCTAACACTTTGGAATACTTGGTAGGGTTTGGTAAACGTATTGTTCGACCCACTCTAACCCATATAAATAGATATGTATATATGCATACATATATCTAAGTAACATTGACGGATGGACTTGTGACATATTGTACGATTGATGCCGGCGGATTATATTAATAGCACACACACACATACGTACATACACATATATACGTATATTGTACTTACGCTCTCGGCAATTTGCGCTAAAGCTTTACTGCAAATAAATACATTTCAATGCACAAGCATGTATGTGTGTATAAGTGTATATGTAGGTGTACTATATGTGTGTGTATTTGCGCCGCCTGATTGAGAATGAGGACATTTATTGGCATTTGTCTGGTAATGTCGCATTAAATTTGGACACTGACGGGCATGAGACGACCAAGAGTCGAGCGGTGGAGCGCGGCGAATGCGGCGGCACGCAGCATGATGGCTCTTTTAATGCATTTCGCGACTGTCAGAACGTCAGTATTCATTGAAAGTCTTTTGTCGGTTTTGCAACAAATAATGAAATGTTAATTTTGACACGTCATTTATACATTACGGCCAAGGCAGTTATGTACCGTTATATATTTAACGAAACATACGTACGTTTTGTAAATACTTACACCATATACATACATATAATTACACATATGTGGGGCATGCAACATACCTACACATGTAGATACTTGTATTTATCGTCCGCCTATTCATCAATACAAATTGTGCCATTTTCGACCTCTTTATACTTTTATATTAAAAATATACCTTTGTATGTATGTGTGGATATATTCGTGTTGTTGTTGCATTGCCATAATTAGTTTTGATGCAGATGCTTGTTGCAAATTAATTTATTTGACAGTCCGCCGTTGCGCATTTGCAATTTTTGTCTGACCACACTGTAGCTGCCCTCACGTATATATGTACTATGTGCGTGTGAGTGTGTGTTGGAGTCTGTGTGATTTCCCATAAATAGCTGACGTTTATTGCCAAAGTGAGCATTTTGAAATCATTTAATTTGTCAAAATGCATTTGTACCTTTCACATAACATCCCAATAGCCCATTTATTCATTTATTTAAGTGACAAAATTTATTTTGATATGCAATTGAATTTATAATTAAACTATTGGCATTTTAGTTTTTTGGGGCCAAATCAATTTGAGGCCGTTTATCAAGGGTTTATGTGCTTAGCTTTTCAGCAGAAACTTATAAGACAGGAAGTGCGCCTGTATTTCTCGCTAGTAAAAGAGATTAAGACTAAGATCACTTGGAATTCTCTTTTGCCATTGAGGTATCTTGCAATTTCCGAATTAATTTACATTACATTTTGTATTTACTATCTAAAATTCTGCTCAGCATTGAGATAAGAAACTGTAATTTAGTATAGAAAATATGTACTATATATGCTTCGAAAATATTTAAAAAGTGGACATTAGGGTGGGTCGATTTCGGATTTTCGATTCGGAATTTCTAATAGTTCGGATAAGTTGCCTTGGTACTTTCTCATTCCAATGCAACTTTTTGTTTGGAGATCGGATTGCATCTTCAACTCCAACTCCGGCCCTGAAATTTCGGAAATTCACCTAAAATCGTGAAATTGTCTACCTAGCGCCTGAAATACGCATCTCATGGCAAAATGTATACGACAAAAGTTATTTGTCACGTCATTTGCTACCAAAATGTGATCATGGCCGTAGGACGAACCGTTCCCGAGATACGAGCGAAAATGCGGCGCGCCACAGCGCAAGGTGAAAATCGGCTTGCGGCCACACTTCTTGACGTTGATTTCGCCGAGTGCTATCACTTATATTCTCTCAACAGAACACAGAACTCAAAATGTCTGTATCTAAATTTAAATTTAGACAGAAGTGTTTGGCATATATCCGTACAATCTCCCTGAGTCGCAGTTACCTTCTTACCAGGATTTTCTTTTGTGTTATCTGTTTGAAAGATTTCGTATAGGGCGACTTCGAGGCGACAACTATGCACCTAGGAGTAAAGAAGTTACAGAAGTAGTTGCAAAAAAGGTTGAAAATACTTTCAAAAAGTCATCTATTCCGATAATTTCACACACCAGAGTTGTACAAATGCTCACACATAATGCTCACCAAATACCATAAGAAATTTCTGAAGAAATTTAAACAAATGTTTTTAAGGAACCCAATAGGTTTGACCTCTAAATGAGACGACTTTGTCTCTTCTGCCGGAAAATTATTTGACATCGCTGCTTGTAAATGCATTTGTTTTTCTTCTTTCAAAACGTTATTCAAGACCAGCACTTACCAGAAAAGTAGCTGATACACGTGATTCAGATCAGCCAGACTCTCATACAGACGACAACAATATAGATGCGTCGCACATGGATTCTTCCAAAAACGATGCTGATGATGAATTTTCTCTTCCATCCTCTTAAACCAAACAAAACACACTAGTATTAGAACACACTGCTTTAGCTGCCCAAAGATTTGGAGTAAGTGATAGAGCAGCGGCCTTTTCTGGATGCCGAAAAAGCAGGTTTGATAACAGAGGATGCAAGATTAGTCGGGCAAAAAAAAGTGTTGGAGTTAAGCTTCAAAACACCGAAAGTATTGACTCTGTATATGGGGTGTATTTTGACGGCCGCAAAGACAATACACTTACACAAGTCAGCGAAGGTGAAAAGTACTACCGCGACACTGTCAAAGAGGAACATATTTCTCTTATAGCGGAACTTGGTTGTCATTACTTTGGCCACGTCACCTCTCCTTCCGGGTCAGCTGAGGATGAGACGCAAGTTATATAGACATTTCAGTTGATGTGGAACATCTAGAAGTTGTCGGTGCTGATGGCACCAACACGAACACAGGTTGGAAAGGTGGAATCATTCGGAAACTAGAAGAAAGAATAGGTAAGCCATCACAGTGGGTTGTTTGTCTTCTCCATTTCAACGAACTTCCATTTCGTGCTCTTTTCGAACACATAGATGGTGTCTCAAAGAGTACAAATACATTCTCTGTCGACATAGGTAAACTACTCCCTTATACATTTCTACTGACAAACTAACAAAGGAAATAAAGATTTTTGTCAAGTACATACCTCATACTCACCTTTGTGGTTCTCAATAAGATTCAACAGTTCAATCAAAGATAGCTGGCGCCATCTCTATGCTGCAATTCAAAGGTCGAGATACTTACCTGCTAAACTGCACAAGGTTGTCGATTCATCCATTCAACAAAATGCTTTCTTTGCTCTTCTAGAAAACATTCTCCTTAGTGTGATAACTGACCAACGGATAGAAGTCAGAAAGTTGGCCCTTCATCGTCTTCTGGCAGCCAGAGAAGCAGAGTCTGATACTGTAAATAGAAGGGTTAGATGTAATAAAGTGCCAAAGCTGAATTTCAAAGCTAATAATTATTACGATATGATTAACTGGAAGACTATTACCTTGACTGTTCCACCAGTTCTTTGTTCAGTTTCTAACGAAGAACTCATAAAAGGGCTGTCGGGTGACACTGCAGAGGTATGGAAATTTAGTGAATTCCCCTCTCACACCGTGGCAGTCGAGAGAACCGTCAAACTGGTGACAGAGGCATCTTCTAAAGTTAATGGTCCCCAATCTCGTGATCGCATTATACGCTCTATACTGAAATCTATCCAACAAATGCCTAAGTTCAGTACAAAATCTGATTTTATCAATCAATTTGACACAGATTCAGACTAAAACAAGCCTGACATATGGTTGGTTGGTTGGGTTGGGCTTGGGAGGATCCCCGCCTCCACGCGGTGGGTTCTGGGTGAGCAATACAGGTTAGCTGAGAGCTGCAATAATTTTCACCTTGCGCTGTGGCGCGCCGTTCGTCCTACGGCTATGATCACATATACCATTTCGGTAGCACATGACGTTACAAATAACTTTTGTTTTATACATTTTGCCATGAGATGTGTATTTCAGGCGCTAGGTAGACAATTTCACRATTTTAGGCGAATTTCSGAAATTTCAAGGCCGGAGTTGGGGTTGAAGATGAAATCCGATCTCAAAACAAAAAGTTGCATTGGAATCAGAAAGTAATAAGGCAACTTTTCCGCACTATTAGAAATCCCGAATCGAAAAAGTCCGTTATCGACCCACCCGACATTGGACATTGTCCCATCCCCAATTGGTTTTATGTACATATCTCACATATCATTAAAGCTATATCAACCACACCTATTCAAAACCAAACCGTCCGGAACTTCTTCAAATATTGTGTAAGCTAGTGCAATTGGCTGATAACCCCACTTACTTTTCAAATAAAAGTAATTTTGAAAACTATTAAAAGTGCGATAACGAGACGCGTGATGTTTTGCTCAATGTATATTGTAGCCTGTTCGTCCTCAGCCACGTTTTCATGCGGCAAAGTGTCGAAAAAGAGCTCGCATTTGTCACAGGAAGTGTGCAGGTTTATATCGCAGTTCTTCGACGTTCCCAATGAAGTAGTCGGTACCTTGTTGTCTTTAGACTTGTGTTTCTGCCCGCCAATGGCACTGGCAGAGACGAAGTTTACTTTTGAGCGTTACACGACGTTGTCATTATCGAAAAACTTTTTGAATTTATCTATCAAGCAGTCAATAAGAATTTCCATTTCCATGGTTTCCAACGCACATACCTTTTCTGGAAGCAGAAAACTCACTTGAAATCCATCCAATACTTCTCGAGAAAAGCGCTTCTTCAAATCTTCACCAATTGTAACCAACAGACGATTATACACTGAGGCCCTGTACTACAAGTATTGTATTCTTCGCAAGTTCTCACACAGAAATTTTCCCATTTAGTTTCTCGATCACAGATTGTTGGTTTTTCTTCATAAACTTTCAGTTCTGCCGCCATTTTATTCGTGTCTGAATAAATGGATCGAAAATGTTCCTCAGCTTTTTGTCTTCGATTTCGGAACGTTACAAGCAACGTATCTATTATATTTGATGACTTCGCCAGATCGAACGATTCTTTCTGAAGAATCACGCTGAGTGAATGAGTTAGAGATAGAATATAAATTTGTACACTGCTGTGATGAGTACCGTAGCTTTTCCCGCTGTTTCCCTATTTTTCCAGTTACTAATTTTTTATCAGAAAATGGGAAATTTCTGGATTGTATTTCCGTTAGTTTATATTTATCAGAGTAGTAAAATTATAAACAATCCATGGGATAATTTTCTCCATTTTACCCCTCTGAATCCGCTACTTTTATTTTAAATTTGTCGGGGTCATCGGAAACTGCAAAGACGATAACCTGCAACTCTATTAGTGTGGCGACGAGCATTTCACTGCATTTATGGGCCACGCGCGAGCTCAGCAAGGTAAACAACCAGAACTTGTGAGGTTGGGAAAGTTTTCTGGCCCAGTGGGGAACGTAAATTTCGACTAACAGCTACTGTGGTTGACATCGCCGCAATGTTAGGCATCCTAACTAGACACTGTCTTAATGACACTCACGCAGTGATGGTAATTATTTTGAAGGACACATTTTGTCAAAGTTGCAATAAGAAAGATGACGTTATCGAAATCTAGACACTTTCACCTTCGTTATCCAGCTTTCGCCAGACTTAAGTTGATCTTACTCGGTTGTCATACTTTTTACGAACCCGGCAAATTGGCTAAAATTGATATTAGCCACTTCAACAAATTTGTGGCATGCTCTAGATTTTTTGTCGAAATACAGTACAACGGTAATTTTGATCGATATCTTGGAGTTTTACGCATAACAACGGGATGGCCGCTCTAGCTGTCCAAGTGTTTTATTCGTGGCCTCACGACCCAATCAGACGAACTTATCCTAATAATTACCTGTATTGTTAGAATAATTTAAGTATGTATAATTAAAGCAGGGATCCTTATTTAAAGTCATTTAAACTCTATATCAATGACTGCTCTTTAGTATTTCCTTTCACCTATCAGTCCATTCTACAATAGAACTGCTAGAAGGTCTATGAGAGGTACCTGCAAATGTGTATAAAGAAGCTTACTTTATTAATATATCGGTGAGCTAGTTTCCGATTGTCTCATAAGTGAAATGATGGTTATAAAAGCACCAGTCAAAATCAAAACTCAAAAAGTATAGTCCTGTTCTTTATGATATTCTCAAAGGTGTTGGTCTACAAAATAGAACCAGCTTCAAGAGTTTACAAAACAAAGGGCTTGATTATAAACATACAAAGCTTTTCTTCATTATCTTGGAAATCGACCTTAATACGAAACTGAGCAAAATAAACCGTGGAGGGACATCATTATTTTCCAGCTGTTTGCAAAACACGATGATTGTTACCCGAATAGACTAAGATGCGGTCCGATAACATACTTTCAGTCAGAAAGTTAAAGAAGACTTTTCATCAAAGGTATCGTTTAATCAACTAACTATAAAACAACATAATAAATAAATAACTTATGGGTCATTAACATTCTTCTACACTTTTCTTACTTTGTTGCAAACCGTGATTTATGTTTGTAAAGGAATAAAGACAGGACTTCACGCATAACAAGGCATCAGCGAAGGGCTTGCTTCCTCTCGTAACACCAGACATCTCCATATATGTAAATAGATAAGTTAGTGTAAATTTTAATGCAATCATCACATAGGCAAATAGTTGCGTGCGTTTGTAACCGTTAACACCCAATTAGCTGCAATTAGTTGCACCAAAGCGCGTGGTCGAGTCGCATACGCAATTGCATTTGTGCACATATGTATATGCGACTTCCAAGTCAAAGCGCGACCAATGTGCAGCACGACGCACGACAATTGCAAATGTCTACGCAATCAATGCTAACCAATTAATGTCAGCCGGACGTGTGTTTTGCATATGTGACTTCCTGTGTATGTATATGTGGATGTGTGTGTTTACGTTTAAGGATGCATGTTTGTATGTGTGAGTGTGAATGTAATTATGTTTATGTTTAAAGTCACGACGGTGCAAAGGATTATCGTTTTACTGCCACATGTGCAGCGTAAACACTTGCTGCACACTTGTTGCAAGCAATTTCGAGAGTGAAGTGCTTTAAATTTGTACGAGTATGTAATGAGGCACATGAAGATGTATTGAGTCGTGAAGTCCATGTCAAAATAAATACTAAGTCGTGGTTGATGTCGAATTTAGGTTTAGTATTAAGGTAGCGTCAGTCAAGGAGATTTCAAATCAATAAAAGGGACAATGAAATCATACATAGGTCAATGGAAGGTGGAGGTCAAGGTCAGGGATTCAATTAATTTAATGCGAGTATATTTTTTAAAACACATATACATATATTACTAATTTAAAAACCGAGGAAAGTCTTTAATATGTGTTCGTTATATTTGCATTAGGATGGTCCAAATTTTTAAAAGAGCAAACATGAAAAATATTAACTTCATCTACACGAAAGCTATACTACTCTTAATAAGTGCTTTTGTTATAGCTTAAAGGGTATAAAAAGATACTTTTCTTGATTTCGAAGATCAATTTGTAAGATTTTATGCTTTACTGGTCCGATCTGTCTCATTTCTACGCAGATTAGCGGATTCGATATTTTGTCAAATAAAAAAATGTCCATACAAAACTTCGAACAGGTGTGCGAAATTTCATAATTTCTTATCGATATTTTAAAAACTGAAGAATTATACTATATACAAGGTGTGTTCCAATGTAAACAGGACTTAAAAAAAAAACAGAACAAATGATTTTTTCAGCAAAATCAATTTATTTTATTCAAAATAGTCTTTTTCTGCTTCAATACAGCTTTTTGCACGGTCCAAAAGCATATCGAACGAGTATTTTAGCTCGTTGGCCGGTATGATCGCCAGTATGCCGGTGCAAGCCTTTGAATGGCCTCTACGTCTGCATAACGCTTTCCTTTCATGGGCAAATGCATTTTTCCGAAAAGAAAGAAGTCACGCGGTGCCAAACCAGGTGAATAAGTTAAGATGTTAATGGTTAAAATCTGATTTGGCTCAAATAATCGTCCTTCGAATGTTGGATTCTGAGCAGTTTTTGGTCGTAAATCAATTTGTGCGGAACAAACCGTGCACACACCTTTCGTAAGCACAAATGTTTGGTCAAAATACGATAAAGCGATGTTTTAGAGATGTTCAATTCCATTTCCATGAATTTCAGGTTTAATTTCCGGTGATCATGGATTTCATTGGCCCACATGTTGATCGTCATTCATGTCCTCACGACCCCTTTGAAAACGTTGATACCACTCGAACACTCTGCTACGGGATAGGCAATCAGTGTCATAAACTTGTTTCATTAATTGAAATGTTTCGGTAAAAGTTTGACCAATTTAACACAAAATTTAACGTTGGTTCTTTGTTCGAAGCTCATTTTCGCACCGCTAACACAAACGTACTGACACTTAAAACGCAATAACTTCACTTCCAGTAAATGAAATGTCATGAAATTCTCACTAGACAATCGAGAAAGATAGCAAATTCCAGCGCACTAGTCGACATATAGATGGCGCCACCAGAGGACGCTAAATTCAAAAATTCCTGTTTACTTTGGAAAGTACCTTATATGTTAAGAAATAATCTTCTTATAACGAAATCTTTTACATTTTTGAAGTTAGGAGCTTTAGACAAAGGAGTCTGTAATATTAATACCATGCCATAACTATCTCTGAGGTAACAGGTGATTTATATTTTTGCCCAACTACGCCTAAAAAGTAGAACTGTTGTTTTCTATAGGCAATAAAGTCAACATCCTCTTTTCTGTTATGAAGTGATATATGTATGTATGTATACACTTGACATCTGATTACATTTTGAACTAGACTAACGAAAAAATGCATTTCCGTGTATTTCAATAGAAATGTTTATCTGTACCCTCAAAATAGACTGCTAAGCTAACAAGCATGCCTATCCTTCATCCAATTTTTTATACCCTTGGTTTTGTAAATGACTGAGATCTTTCGATTCAACATTAAACAAAATGTGTTGGGTCCATTCGTAAGAGTTGCTGAGATCGATTATTATCTTTGTGTTACTAAAACGACGATTTTCAATCATTGCTTTTATAACTTTTCGATGTTACCGCTATTAACAGGGGTAGCTGAGCAACTCGTAGGGGACAAATTTTTGGTGACTTCGACCAGCTGCATGCCACTCAAAGTCTTATGTTCGTGATAAGACATTAGAAGATTTGTAAATAAAATAACTAAATAGAAGTAGGATTAGAACATAATAGCATTCATTAGAATTAGACTAAATTGTTAATTCTAGTAAATATTAATCATGAGGCCTCAAAATACCTACCTGCATGTATACGTGGGTAAGAATTTTGATTATATTATTAACTTTTTCCCTTTTTTTTAGAATGCCCTTAATGTGATAAATGTTAGTTAAAATCTTTATGCTTTACTTATCAGATCAATATCAGGTCAGAGAACATCTTATCCAATTTCAGATTTGTTCATACCAAGTCGGCCATAGTTAAATTTGCAAGCCCCCAAACTAACATGAAGTGGTGGCTACAAAAATCCATAAATCTTTCGTGGAAGGTTTAATATTATTAGGGCGAATATTTGCTGTGAAGACTTCTTTACCATAACTTTTTATCTATTTTTCCATTTTTTTATTTAATTATTTTT
>NW_017537600.1:675104-683139 GCF_001853355.1 Bactrocera latifrons
TTAATATTTTTATTTTTGTTATATAAGACATATATAAAATTAAATGTGATATTATTTTTCTTTAAACATGAATAAAAGAGAATTTATTAGACTTTGAATGCTACACGGGCGTATGTACTTATTATTTTGACCATATGTGTACGTATATTTATAATTTTTTTTTATGGTGTATATATTTTCACACCAACTACCCTAATGTGCATGCACACACTAAATTTACAGCACTTCCGCACACATAAACGACGTGCTATACATTCGCGGCTTTAACTAACCCAATAAATGTCATCATATCTACTACTTATGTAATGCACCGACACGCCACCACCACCATCCGCACCAGCATCGGTTAGACATAGTAATGTTGATGTTAAATGCACTGTGGCACTAACCGCTCAGTCGCAAATGTTAATTAGTTCTTATGCATTTGCGGCATGTGGAATGTGGAAATGTGATGAATTAGCATGCCATTGTACGATTTGGCACAGCGCTGCAAACGCCTTCGCTGTCACTTGGGATTTGTCTATGTACGCGCAGTGGTGCATAGGGGCCAACAGTTGTAACTACATGTTGCATGTTATGTTGCATAAATGTGCATATGTGGCTTATATGTATATATGAGTATGATTGACCCAAGTAGATTTGTTTAATTGTCGATGAACGCGCATACATAATGACATTCAAGAGGATTTTTGATAGCAAAGTGAACTTTAAAGAAGCTTAGAATTTTGGTTCATCTCGTATTTCATTGTTCAAGAGCATAAGATTTATCAAGGAGTGATTAAAAATCGAAAACCAAACTCAACCTATTTTAGATTATCGATTATAAATAGCTTGGGCGCTTATTCTCATTTCGGGCTAACCATTAAAATTTCATACGACTTGCCACATATATGTATGTTTCACATATAAAAGCTCATTTAAAACGCGCACTTATACTTATAGACACATATACATACACACCAACACACATTCGTAATATGTGCCCTTAATATCCTTTGTTGCGCTCAACAAATGATGACTGTGATTGACATTTGAATGAATTGCTTTGACATTCTCCACCTACCCTGCGTTGTTATTGTTGTTATTTGTACCGAAAAGGACGTCAGCTTTTCCTACACTCTACACACTCACACATCCATGTATTCTCACACATTTATACCCACATACTTCTTAACAATGTCATCTACAAAAAAGTAATTATTTTTTTAATAAATGAGCTTTTACCGAAATACTTCAAATACAAGAACAAAATCGAAAAGCGAATGCTATCAAAGTATCATTTTTCTGTCAAAAAATGGTCAAATACTCATAAATGATGGCTTGGCATGCGAAGCTGTCACTCACAAAATATTTTTAAGGACTAACTCATGAACGCACAATATAATTGCGGTGTTGTATTGTGTGTATTAGGGTGGTACTTAACAAATTTTGACAGAGATTCACTGAAAACTTCTTCCACATGAAGGATAGTATGAAGATCACGGAAAATACATATACATTTTTGTATAGATTGGATATGTTTTGGTAATGTCACACAAGGGTTAAAGTTAAGACTTCTCTATAAAAAGTCTAAAAAATTAAATTAAAATAAATAAAATAAAATTTATGTATATCAGTAAAAATCTGTTAGGTTATAAAAAATTTTTTAATTAAATGTATAATCAATAATTAAATATAACTAATTTCCTATGGCTGATGTGCGTCGTACAAAGGTTAAACATTAAAACTCAAATCACAGTAGGAAAATGGGAAAAGTACTATATAATCAAATTAAAATAATTTTTTCAGATAACAGCCAAATTTACAAGGTTATATTCAGAAATTGATATTGAGCAAATGGAAGATATTTCATGTAAGTCAGCTAAGGGTTAAAGTTAAGATTTCACTTTAAAAGTTCCAAAACTAAATTCTTTTGAAACGGTGTTTATATACATATAACAGAAATATAGAACTGCTTGCGTACACAAATTTTACATTGAACTATTGTTATTGAAGAGAGACGACCCACGCGTGTTGTACAAGGGTTAAAGTTCAAATTACTACGAAAAGATCTATGAATTGAAATGACTCTATTATCTAGTATCCAAAACGGATACTGTTGTATTCAACACTTTCACATATAGGCATTGAGGCCATTTACTGTAAAAGAGACGAAATAAATAAGGTTAAAGCTCAAATTACTTTAGGAAAAGAAAAAAGTATAATCAAATTAGAATAGTATTTTCAGCCAATAACTAAATTTATAAAGTTATATTCAAAAATTGCTTATATAACCATAATTATTGCGCAAATTGAAGATATTTAATGTGTGAGAAACAAGGGTTAAAGTTAAGATTATGCCTTAGAAATTCCAAATGCCCTATTCTATTGAAATGATGTTTGTATCTAACAGCAAAGTAGTTCTGATTGGGTATTCAAATTTTATATTAAACTATTGTGACTGACTGAAGACGATCTAGGCTAAAGCTCAAATTACTAAAGGGAAGTAGAGAAAGTATAATCATATCGAAATAAATTGAGATAGTAGCAAAATTTTTATGATTATGTTCTGTAAATATTTGTATATTATCACTGATCAATATAGAAAAGGTTAAAATGAGTCAAATAAAGGTTAAGAATATTTCATAAAAATTCTTGACCGGCGTCGAATTAATCATATAAGGATTAAATCTCACATTGCAAATTACTTCAGCTAGTAACCAAATTTTTATGATTATAATCAGTAGTTTCTTCTACATATTATCATCAATCAATACTGAAGAGGATTCATGTTTGTCACACAAAGGTTAAACTTAAGATAAAAAATCCCGAAAAATTCCAAAAATAAAATTTAATTGAAATAATATTCTTATATAACAGTAGAAATAAATATGGCGGTGCACAAAATTTTTCATTAAAAACTGGCTGAAACAGGCGTGTCCAATACGGGTTAAAGCTCAAACTAATATCAATAAAATAATATACAATTTTTATAATTTCTTCTACTAGTCTCCAAAAGCGATTTTGCTATACGCCAAAACTCACATCAACTGGAATCAGCTGAATAGGAGTGTGCCAGAGTTAAAGTGCTGACAACTCAAACTAAAAAAAACTTTGCCTCTTTAAGAACCATATATTTTATTCGAATATAAATGATAATGCTAGAATTCAGAAAATAACAAAAAATATACAGATATAAAGATAGCTTGTTCGGTTATTTAAGGTCCTTCTTAATGTAAGTGCGGTGTTGTTTGTTGAAAGGCATTAGCCGACAAAATCAAAATGGACCTTTGTATATTTTATACTAAGGGTCAAGTTTTTTCACATGATGATTTGCTGTGATTATTGTTGAGCGGATTTATCCGAACTTTTGTATGTAGCGTAAAAATATAGCGGGAGATATATCAACAATGTACCTGTCAAATAGCAGCTGTCACTCATTCATTTAACGTTGTGCTCCCGCTCAAAATTCTATGAGCTGAGTGGTTTACACTCAGCTTTTATGAACATTCTGTGTGTGAGCACAATGGTTAAGGCGCGCGACATCCTTCAAGCACTTAAGGTCCTTCACAGCATCATCAAAGCTACGGTCAAGTATGTGTATGTAAGCTCATACGCATCTATATATAAATATATGCTTGTGCGTTTGATTCGACTCGCCCTGTTACACACTCTACAAAATGTAGGGACACCAGCTGTCACAGATTTTATGACAAAAAGCCTCAAACGCACGACCACGTTGTCAAGGATGATTGTGCTGCTGATTGTATTGCTGATGTATTGGTACAGAGTTATTTATTGTTTTTCATGAAAAAGTTTGAGATTTGTGTCGTGGAAAGGTATTTATTGTAGGAGTATAGACAAACTTGAAGTATTTATAATTGGTTATGGTACATGGTACTTCGAAAAGTGGCCAGGAATTAAATAACATTTGCTAAAAATATAATTTTTTACCTTCAGAAATAGTTAGGTCTAAATCGAGGTATAAGTTGTTAGACTGACTCAAGTTCCTTTATAACTTTTTTAAAGTTAGGATAGTGATTATGGTTCTTCTTACCAAAAAATATATCGAGTATAACGAGGAGCTCAGCATAAACTTGGAAATTGGGCACTTTTTAAACAACCCTATGGTCCACTTAGAGACTTTGAGAATATATGGCATATATATATATAATATATATGTGTATTATATATATAACAGCTTAACCATAAAAATTAATACTATACTTGAAAACTTCTAGATCTCATGATGATATAGATTATTCTGTAAATTAAGAACTGGAATTGATGATTCTAACTTTCGCCATATCAACCATAATAAGAAAACTTAAGTTGTAATGATGCAAAGACACAAGTCTCTAGAGCTAGGCTAGAGCTATAGTCTTTAAAGAAAAATAATATATTTTTAGAGTAGTGATTAGTATAGGGGATCTAAGTATTGTATTACTTATGCGCAAGACGTTCCCGTATTCGTCATCTTGACCATCTTTGTTCTGTTGTGTTTTCTGTTGCTGTTCTCTCTGTTTCTGTAGTAGTGATTTTATCTAATGGATCTCCGCTTCAACCCACTAACATCTCCGCGAGTTGTTACAGTTTCCCTATATGAACTCCGTGGATATTTATGCAAGCAGGGAGGCCACGCGAAGGTTGACATAAGTCCTTATGGGAGTTTATATTCAGAGCCAGGTACGGGGACTAATCAAGAGTTCGTCTTAACTGAACATGTACGGCCAAAAATATAGCAACGTTCATTGAACGTACATACTTGAAGACCTGTCGGAGTTTTAACGAGACGTAGTTGAAAAGGGCATTAGCCTATCAGCTATTTTAGCGAGATGTCACTCTTATCTACTGAGGTGACAAAATGCTGCTCTCACTAGCTCTTTGTGATCCATTTTGGGTTTCCAGTAAACAATAAATTGAATCTTATTAGAGGTACTTTGTTGCCTCCCTCTCGTGGTAGGTTCTCACTCGATGCAACCTCAGTGGAGATTGCGGACGTTTATTTAAAAGCGGTATATGTTCTCCTCTTCACCGGATTTAGAACTGCACTTGATATATGTTCATACATAAGAAGAAAAGAGAGTCATAATTGATTGGGTCGTTTAGCTTTTTGCCAAAGGTTTTAACCGAAATATCCAGTTAAAGTTCTTATTAATAGTAGAACAACTGTTAATTTATTCACAAAAGTTAAGCTGCCTTCGATTCGACATACCCAGAATAGTGTCGAATCGAACACACAACTCGTATAAATCACAGATATTGGTATAATCAATTATAAAATGTGTAGCAAGTGGTTATGCTACTTCAATTAGTTATGCATTAACACTCTTATTTAAAACTCAACGGAATAACTTTGTTATTGCTTTCATATATAAATATTTTTGCCAAGTTTAGGTAAACATAAAGAGCGCGAAAGTAACGAGAGAAAAGCTGTTAAAGACCCCACTTTTTGTGCTAAAAACATAACGTAAGTCGAGCGTCAGCAATGTTATACAAATATTTCTAATTACTCAACTAAATGCAGATGTATATACCAACACTAATAAATATTTCTTTGGTTCTAACGCATTGTTGTGTTATGCGGAAACTTAATAATCAGCATAATAATGGAACTGTCAACATTTGAAGACATTGTCAACTCACTTGTCAAAAATGCCCATCACGGACAGGCGACAGGTTTGTCTCTCTACTGCAAAGCTCTGCATTAGGCTGGGTTAATATGTGAGTATGCATAGGTATTACATCCCTTAAGCAGCGTGAACTTTTGTGGTCTACACTTTTCACATGAAATTGTGAGCAGTATACTCCTCATGAATAATAAATAATTATTTTTGAGTCCGTTTTTGAGTGAGTCAGAAATTTTATTAATTAATATTTTTTGTTAAATTTAATTAAGATTTCTATTACGGGATTAACCATTAACAAAAACAATTTCTTAGACCAGAAAACTCTTCGTGCTGCTGTAGATTAATGTTAGGATTAAAGAATTTTTCATACAAAGTACTATTTTTCAAACCACGAACTAACTACATTTGTGCAGAGATAATAGGGGTAAAACTACGACGTTACCCTGAAAAACGGATGATTCTCAACAAAACCAACAATTCCTTCTTTAATTTATTTACATGCTCTTATATGATATATGTCAGTATGAAATCCCTGAAACAAAAAAGATATTGGCAAGAAAATGAAAATAAGTACTAATTTCGATTGGAAAATAAAAATAAAAAAAGTGTTCAAATTATTTTTCACTGCATTTTATACATTTTTACCATCTTTCTGGCAATGTTCGTCTTTTGAATCGCACCAATCAGACACCCAATTTTCGGCTTCTGCGTAGTAATCGAAGTGCTGCCAGCAAATGTATGACCCAACGATGAAAATAATTCGTAATCGGAAGGGGCCAAGTCTGGTGAATACGGTAGGTAGAAGAGTGGTTCCCAGCAAGGTATTTTGATTGTATCCTCAGCCGATTTTGCTTTGTGTGTAGGTGCATTGATGTATATCCAAATTACTTTGCCTTGTCCTCTAACCCATTCTGGTCGTTTTTCGATTAATGCATCCAAATTGATCACTTGTTTTCTGAGCGTATGACCAGTTTCACCAGGTTGTAGAGACCTCATCATGAAATAACACAATCTTCTGATTCTACCAAACAAAAAGCATTGCCTTCTTCGCTAATCCATGTTTTTTTGACGACATGATATTGACGGTTATTCCGAATTGAATCATGATTTTCTCAGTTTAGGGTGCTTAATATAAATCCATTTTTCATCACCAGTGACAATTCAATGCAAAACTGAGTTTTTTTCGTGCCTTTGAGGTAAAATTTCAAAAGTGTATTCTATTTGTCTCTCATTCAAATCATGTCGCTCCCATTTTTCCCACTTTAGATCTACCCTATGGCTTTAAAACGGTCTGAAATTGTAAAGTATCACCTTCAACCAAAATTGCTTGGAGTTCAGCGGATTCATATTGTTTAGTGGTCTTCCACGTTCTTCATTTCTCACATCAAAATCATTATCTCTGAACCGTTGAAATCTATTTTTAATGTTTTTCTGATACGACTCAGCAGCACTTTTCTTCAGATGCGAACAAAAAATTAATGATTTCCTGATATCTATTGATTTTTGTAACCAAGCTTCTATTTGAAAGGTAAATATGACCCCAAATTTATGCTTTGAAATATAATTGCTTCAAAAACTTTGTAAAAAAAATTTTAAAAACCATCGAAAATATGGAAAAGTGCGACGTCTCATCTTCTCTTAATTCAAGAAAAATTATTTTTATTTATATTTTCTATAATAATTTGCCGTTAACCCAAACGAACAACTTCCTTTGGTATTTTAGGACCATATATTTTACCAAACAACAATTAATTCTCATCCCTGTATATGCCAAAGTTGATGGCTTCAATGATGTTGTCCTCAGAATATAGAGGTCAATGAGGTATTAATAGCAAAATTAAAATAATCTTCTATATATGTATACCATAAGTGTCCTCATGCAAAGTTTTTGCTTAAGATTATCTTCTATACCGTAAGTGTCCTCTTTTCTTAAAAATGAGTTTCTCATTTGAAATTTGAACCTACTTTTATTTAAACCGAAGTCTGTTGGCTTAGAACCCTGACGTCGACAGAAAATCTTTACATTTGGAGGTCCAGAAACAAAAATCATAAATTTTAAATATCTGAATGACAGAGTAATCCACGACATTGAAAAGACAATGTCTATGACCTCAGGCAGCTATAAGAAACTTGATAATTCCATGAAACAGCCGTAGGTTAGTTGACCTTAAAACTTTCATTGGTTGAATGAAATTTAGACGTTCGTTGAAAATTAGACTTCCAAAACATTAAATGCATTTTCTATGCATTGTTAGAAGAGTTGAAAAGTTGTGGTCACGACTTCACTACTTCATTAGCTGCCAGTTTTTGAATTTTTATACTCTCGCAACAATGTTGCTAAAGAGAGTATTATAGTTTTGTTCACATAACGGTTGTTTGTAAGTCCTAAAACTAAAAGAGTCAGATATAGGGTTATATATACCAAA
>NW_017537600.1:683775-759404 GCF_001853355.1 Bactrocera latifrons
TATGGGTGAAATCGGTTCACAACCACGCCTTCTTCCAATATAACGCTATTTTGAATTCCATCTAATGTCTTCTCTGTATAATACCAATGATGATAGCGGAATAAAACTTTACACAAATACGGTATTTGAGCTGAGGTATVCYTYGTGGAAAAATTGTCGTGATCGGACTATAACTTTTCAATGCAATTAAAATAAATGAAAATACAATTCAATACTCAAAGTACACAAATTGATCTAATCTAATTAATTTACATGCAAAATAAAAAAAATATGTAAATGACGGATAATGAAATCTCGATTATCACTTTATCATGCGAGAGTATAAAATGTTCGGTGACACCCCAACTTAGCCCTTCCTTACTTGTTTAACTTATTTCATTATTTTTTTCTTGTATTTTCGTAATATTAGTAAACTTGGGGAACTAGTTAATCGAATCACTAATCACTAGTTATCGAAGTTCATTAAATTTACTAACTTCACATTATTTTTATTGATAAATCAAATAAAATTTCCCTTCAAAACAAAAACAAAAAAAGCCAAACTCTACAATTATTTTTAAGATCTCTTACTAGTATCCAGACACTCAGATAATTTCGTTAAAATCAAACATTTGTAAATATTCACAAGCCCTTATTCCTATTTTTTACTCATTTGACCACACTCTGTTTTGTGCGTATATAAATCAATCCACTTTACATTTTACCGTTTCACATTCACTATCGATCAAATCATTATGAACAATTGTGCTAGTCAACCTCTTTAGCCACATAATCTCACGCCACTACAATCGAGTAGCCATTACCCCAGACAAGAGCATGTAAGCGCCCACATTCATATACACTTACGCACAGTCATACACATACACTCATACGCCTTCTCGCCACTACGGATACTACTACTTTGAGCCATCGTTAATGCATCAGTCGAACTTTTTGCGGCTACTCCTGCCACCTCTTTGGTATTAAATATGTATGTACTTATGTTACTGTGCATAGACATGCAGCACTTATATGGTAAAAGGTATGTGTGTGTATGTGTATGCTTGTTGCATGGCACATATGCTATCGACACAGATAAATATGCGAAGCGTGTGAACAGCCAACGGATCTAATCAATTCCAATTAGCACAGCTCTCCGATGTATTCAAATAAATTATTATTTATCATTTACTTATAACATTATTTATTTCGAAGGATTTATCCTCCAGCGTCAATGTGTGTGTATATGTATTTGTTTGGTTCTGTGTTTGCTAACACGAATGTTTGTCCGGGTATGCGTAGTCATGCGGAAGCTAATCACTAATATTTTATAGTATCATGTGTGTTTATGAAAATATATTTATATATACAAACTTATGTCACTCGTATTGAGATGTTGAAGGATGAAAAAATCATTTATATTAAACTCTAATGCGTTCAAAGTGTCGAAGAGACCGAAAGAGCCTGAAGAAAGCTATAGTGGGTACATACAATTTATTTTCAATTACGAAAGGCTTCTCTTCTAAAAAGGTTTGTCATGAAAAATCGGTAAAAAGAGTGATCATATACCTCTTTCTTAGGTGTGACTTTTGATTGTCAGTTACAGATCGAGCTTCACAGCATATATCTTCTAAATTTCTTTTACAAGGTGTCAATCATCTCGAGCTTTACTTTGATTGAATTCACATAATCCCACAAGAAATAGTCTAGCAGTGTCAAATGCTTTTCGCTGTTTAGCGCTAATTGGAGATTCCAAGTGTAGCCAGGCTTTTCCACACTTGGTCTTTCCAACAGAGTAGAGGTCTTCCGCTTCCTCTACTTCGCCAAGCGGATACTGCCTCGATTACCTTCAGAGTTCGAATGTATTCGTCCATCCGTACGACATGACCTACCCAGCGTAGTCGCTGTCTTTTGATTTACAGGTCATCATTCCATCGAATTCGATATTCGCCGTGGCCAATGCGTAAAGGAAAATAAATTTTCCGCAGAACCTTCCCCTCGAAAACTCGTAACGGCGACTCAACAGATTTTGTCATTGTCCGTGCTTCTGCACCATAGAGCAAGAAGGGAGTGATGAGTGAATTGTAGGTCTTGGTTCGTCGAAAAAGGACTTTAATTTCCAATATCTGCTCAGTCCAAAGTAGCACGTGCTGACAATTCACCAGTCGTTGAGATGTAGACGTTCAAGTGGCAGTAGCGAAAGCTACAAGGTCTTACCAGAGACTTTAACCTGGTACCACGGGGAGCAGTTAGCCCTTGAAGCTTACTCCAATCTGTTCATTGGATTTGGCACTTTGTGGAGATTCGTGGTGGACCCAAAGTGCGACTGAGGTTTTAGATGGGCGTCGTATCGTACCAAGGTGGAAAAGTGTCCCAAAATATACGTTCAATATGCATTTATACTTTGGGGCGCTGATCAACGCGTTGTATTGATCTATGTGCTTCATGAAAGCACCGTGAAGTAAGGCCATCGTCGGCAGGTACTCACATAAATCACAACGATTGTTGTCACCAGTGACTTCTGAGCCAAATCAGGAATCCGATGACTGTTTAACTGAAGACATAAGATATTTCGTCTTACCACCGTTCACAACCAGACTCATACGATTCGCTTTCTTATTCATTCTGAAGAAAGTAGAACTAGGTTGGAAGATTTTTTTCCAAGACTTGGCGCATGGTGAAAAAATTATCAATTTTAGATTTTTCTTGTCTAACGCCACACTGATAAGGTGCAGTTTGATAACGATGGGCTTTAAGCTTTCACACGTCCGCTCTATCGTCATCGATTGGGGAATAGGCTTCACTTTCCCCTGACGTTATGCTTTCACTGGCAGTCAGCACGCTAGATATGTAATTGTTCCGTTCATAATTTCAATATGCTCTGGGTATCAGTCACTAGATCACCTCTGAGGTTCTATAAGATTATGCTCCGGTAACCTTCTGTTAGCCACCACATCTTTTTCTTGAATTGACTTGTCGGTCAACTTGTCAAGCTCTTCATACTCACGCATTTCGGTCTCTCTCTTATTTGTTTGCAAATGAGTCTCGCTTCCCTCTTCAGCTCTTAATATCTGTCCCATCCCGCATGTTGACTATATTCTCAACAAAATGCTTTGATCCTCATAAATATTTCTCTCAAATCGTCTACTGCGAGAGGTCTCTTGGGTATAAGTACTTCCTTAGTTCGTAAAAGGGTTTCGTTGAAAGGAAATTTGACAGAATTTAAAAAAAAAAAAATACTTGTCAAAGAAATATAGGGGAAGTAGATCATACCAATTTCTAAAAAATTACTGCTAATTCCTAAAAATCAAATGTCTGCTCAGAAGAATATTACACGAGACAATTAATGTCCTCAAAAGAAATCCGTTGAAAATTAAATTTCTGTTGTGCTGGATCGGTCGGTATAACAATTGCCTAACACGGAGTTTGCTTGTATAGCAATATAGAGGGTAATAAAAACCTTTGTAAATAAGATTTATGTTTCAGTTTGTTTCGCAGAGTTCGATAAATTTACGCGTTTCCAGTACTCTGAAAACCCGACTCGTTTAAGAACAGTTATGAAGTTTGAAAAGGTTATCTTAAACCAAAAGTATACAAAATGACAGTTTGCTGAAATTAATATTTAGCTTTAAGACCCGAAAAATCTGAGCAGCTATCAAATTTAGCCAGCTATTTTATTAGCACCAAAAGAAAATATAAATAATCATATGTCTTAATACATAAACCATTCACCGAAAACTTGACACTCCCTAAACTCTAATAGTGCGATAATAAGAAAACCATCAGCAACGCAACCCCATATAACACACCTGTTCACAATTATTCATCAGTCTGCTGAGTCAATTGCCAATATTCATTAGTGTCCTGCAGGAATATGTGCGCGTTCATCACAATCCCTGTGGCGGCTGGACTACAACAGCAACACATTTACTTTTGTATGTACTTGCCGGTATACATATATCTAAAATCTTGTTGAACTGATGATTGCCAAGTTTTGGTGAGAATTATGTTGTTGGACTTAATTAGTGTATGCGTCAGGCGGTAAGCCCAACGAACGTTGAGTGATGCATGCGTTAATATGCGAATACTTATGCATGCATATATGTACATGTATATGTGTTTAGTGTGATGTATGTGTGCGTCAAGGCCTCGCAATAAAATTAAGTGCAGAAAAACATTAAATATGAGTAGGTAATATTTATAGATTATGAAGCCATAAATCTCGGTAGGATTTGTGCGTTGGCGTGTCGGAGTGGGAAAGATGCATTTGTTGTTGTTGTTGTTGCTGTTGTTGACGTTATTATCTTTGTCGTTGTTGTTGTAATCACATTTTGCTGCTCTTGCATTAATATGCTTGTTTCTGTAATCATTTTGTTGTTGTTGTAATTATCTTTGTTGTTGTTGTAACTTTTTTTCTTGTTAGGCGTGCTTATTTTTGTTGTAGCCATTGTTGGACATTGCAAAAAAGGTTGTTGTTATTAGTGTTGTTGCAATTATTTTTTGTTGTTGTAGTTGTTGTTTATTTGCTCTTTTTTTGTTGTAGTTATCTTCTTGTCGTTGCTGTTACAATTATTTTTGTTGTTGTAATTATTTAGCTTGTTACTGTTGTTGTAATTATTTTGACTGTTGTTGTTGTCATTTAGCACCGTCTGTTGATGGAATATCCTCATATTTTTAATTACAAGCATCTTCTGGCAGCGATTTATGTGTTGCGCACACAGTAACTTACACACCCAAGCACGCACATATAAATCATCTCACTGCACACATGTATTGGTTAAGACCTATGAGGTGAATGTGCCAACTGGGACATCCATTAATGATTTATGCATTCACTTAAGCATCAAGTTTGCCTTTGCACGTCCAAAACTCCACAGAGTCCCCGGCAGCTAGTAGCTATGCATTTGCGGACCAAGTCATATGCGCTCATACTCATGCCACATTCAAATTTCGCTACAATCGATTTGTATTAATAGGAAAATATATTATATTTATGTATTGGATATATGAACTTATGCGGACTTTAGTCATTAGCCGTCTAAAAACTTATTTGCTGAATATTTTGTCTTGATGCGCTCATAAGTTTGGCGAATGGCTTAGGCACGTGCATAGCTATTTACCGTTATCTTTAAATATGTATTATACATACATATGTCTGTGTAAGTCCCCGACATCAGTCGCATTGCGTCAGCGCTGCCCGTTAGTGACGCACCCCCCCCCCCGCCTCTTGTGTGGACGACAACCCTTGGTTGCCTTTATTTTTAACCTGTACAACTTTTCTCTGCTGACTCGTAATTAATTTCCGTCTTCAAGTTACACATTGCCGCATCAAATAAAATTCCATCATAGCAATTCGACGAAAGTCAAACTTTCACCAGCAAATCACTTAGATAGATAGATGGATTGACAGGCGGTGAGACAGGCAGCGAGACAGGCAAAGGCACGGACCGAAAGGCAGGTTAAAAGACCGCGGAGAGATAGGCAGAGAGACGGACAGAGAGACAGACAGAGAGACGCACAGTGACGAGGGCGGAGTGACGGACCGAGAGTCATACAAAGCAACAGACAGAAATAAAGACGGACAGTCAGCGCTGAACCGCTTCATATTGCACGTCTGATTCTTCAAGCGCACTCACTACATATAAGTATATTCTTGTATCCATAAAAGTCTGCGCAAAAAGTTCTTGTCAGTCACATCAGTTTATTATAATTCCCGACGTTGTGCTGTCAACTCTTCTCACACTCGTTTAACTGCACCGTCACTAACAACAATGTTAAAGGTCCAGCAGAAGTTTAGACCTCCGAGCGTACATACTTACAGACGTGCACATATTAGTTGTTGTCCCTTTTGTCATTTCAATCAGAATTAGATTTCTGCCACTGACTGGCATGCCATGCACGTTCGGCCAGCAGTTTACCCATACACCCCACCAAACGTTAAACCATCCCGTCCGGCCAACCGTCTATCCATTCGTTCACCAGTTCATGCCGTCCACCCGCAAATCTAGCCATTCGTTCAGCAGTCCGCTTCTCTACCATCCGTATGTTTGTAACTCGCATTCTCACACCCTCCAACCAGTCAGCCGAACGTTCAAGCAATCCGTCTGCTCGTCAAATTGTGCACCTCATTCCACTCTATCATTTTCTATTTGTCGTCTAACTTGCACATCATTCACCGCTGCTCATTCGTCATCTGTCAACTATCGACCGTCGTCTGCTTGCTGCGCTACACTTGGCTCGCTCTCTACGGTGACGCGTGTGAGCTTTTTAGCGCGCTCTCTCTACTAAATTCCTCGTCCGCGCTCTCATTTTACCTTTTGCATATTTCTTTCTTTCTTTTGTTTTCCATTTGCATCGTGCAATTTTTCTTCATAATATCTACACATTGAATTCACCTTTCAATCATTTTGTCATTTCACCTTGCTAAATATGAATTGTTAAAACTTCATCATCGCTCACACCAACTTGTTGCTTGCCTACGTCACTCAAGCATCTGTCAGTTGCTGTATTTAGACTTTGGCAACTTGTACAGGTTTGCTATTACTTAGAAAAGGAGCTTCATCTGGCTTATAGACCATATTATTAGAACCTGTTCCGCTTCTTCTGTATCTTGTGTTAAGTTTGATGTTTAACAAATGAGAGAAGAAATGTGATTGGCTGGTAATCTAATCCTCACTGGATTGATTAGCTTAAATTATAAGTCGGGAAATGTCTGACCGACGCACTTAAGTCATCCTAGTGATTCCCAACTTAGCACTACTCCACAACTGACCAGATTCAAAAAAATTGCTATTTTCCACGATAGCTGTTCAATTTCTTTTATGGTGAAACATTCGAGGATATGCAGAATTTATCCTGATTAGCTGAATGAGATGCATTCCCCATTCTCAACGCCCTCCTTACTTTTTTCGGACTTTGCCTTAACAAGGTTATCTTTGCCTAAAAGTGGAAGTTTTCTGATATTTTGATCACTGACACATTTCCAATACAATTTTGTGGCCTGCCTTATTTTAAGATTTAGTTCCTCCAACATCTTTTTTTCAGGTACCTTTTAAAGAGCGCAGTAGCTCTGGTTATGAACGGGGGCAAGATGAAATATCTCTAGTCACAAAACAAGCAGTCGTCGCACTCGCGACTTGGCTCCTATGTCACTATTGACAGTCATAGCTTCGAAGTCGTGCATAATTTAATTTATCTTGGAACCATCCCTCGGCTTAGCCGTTAAAGCGAAACATTCATTGTCGATTTTAATTACGCCCACAATTGCGGTCTTTAAAAAAGAGTTATCTTATTTGAATATGAAGCAAGGAATCTCAGAAGAAGCTGACTCTATTATACGGAAAGTCGATTATGTTTTGCGTTGTAGGAAATCAAAGCGAGTTATGTGTAGCTGTCTCTTTGTAGGCAAAGGCTCAACCTAGCGCTTTGAGCTGTCGTGGGATTAGCAAATACATGCTTGACGCAATGACCTTTTCTTCTAGTATTTATTTATAAGTCAATCAGTTTGGCTAAAGCTACCACCATCTTATTACTTCAAGATATGTGTTGAGGGAAAGTCAATTTATCGCTTGGCGCTGCTCACAGATCCAACACCAGCTGACCGTATGAGGTCTCTAGATACTTCAACATTCACTTTTATAACGCTGTCAGTTGTCCAAGGTATAGGACATATATATATGAGGACAACTTAATCATCTGGACTATTGTGAATCCGAGGTTTCAAGATTGTACAGCATTTGATTTTTTTCGCCCGATTTGTTATCTCAGGAGTAGTTGTGAAGATAACTAGATCAATTGATTTCGTTGATAGAAAGCCTTTGAAGTAAAACAGCGAATTATATTATCTTCTTACACCGATAACAAGAAATACCGGTGACAGTGCTTGAAAGAATATATATACATACATATGTATATCCGAATTCATTCACTTTAACTAAACGCGACTGTCGTGAGAATAGCCCTGGAAACGTGTCATTCAAAGTTGACAGAATTAACTGAAAAGTTATACAAAATCTCGACCTCTTTCGAACCTATATTATAAGCGAACTAGCACTCTCTTCGGCTATACCAATAAGATTCTTGAATACTTGTCGATTTTGCAGTTTCATCGTAAGAATTGCACAAAAAATCGAATCTCTTGCGATATAATTTCATCTCTCATGCTACCGTATAAAGACACCTGAATTGAATAGGTCGTCAGTAATAGAAGTTTCGGCTGTAAGTTGCACAAAATCTAGACCTTTTGCGAACATTACCAGTGAATCAGCAGCCAGGACTCTTCTCGCTGTGTGGCTTTTCTAACCTCGAGACTGTAGAAGATTACAAAGTGGAAGTATCAAGTTCAAGTCTTAAAAACTCCACCGTCAATTTATAGCCCAACATTTTTACAATAACTTAAAGGGTTAAGCTTCTTAAATCTTCTCACAATTCAGCTCACGCTCTACGTGAACACTTATTAAGTTTTACTTGAATTTTTACCTGCGAATTAACCGCAATTACTAGGCTCACTCAACACAAATTATGACACTTTAATTTGATTAATTGGCAATAAATCAAAAGTTACATTACAGAACCAACGCGCTTTCAGACTTTCAGACCAAACAAATAGAGCTACAACAACAATAATAACAACAATCAGTATCAAGCGCACAATTCACACCAAACGTTGTGGATACTTAAATCAGCCAGCTTATAGTAACCACGGGTATTATGCAGAGCCAACTGACTCAAATTCGACCACTGAACAATATTTTCATATACACATAAATCCACAATAACGTGATCGTCAATCAAATCTTGAGCATTCACGTCAAAACGAGAGGCGAGCGTGAATTATGAATTGGACACTCACTCTCGCTCGCCCGCCCGCCCGCTTTATTGTGTGATGCGACACGACGCGCCACCACGCCACGGCACGACGCATAAGCGGCGCGCGTACGCTATTGTAAAAGCTGTCGGATGCGGATGCTGTGCATACTTGTTGTGTCTTTGATCCATCATTGAAGTGTGTGAAGTACCTCCACGGGCGCTATGTAAGTGCATGGCATACAAAAACAACACAGCGTCGTCGACCGACGCCCGACGCCTGACACTGCCTGACGTCGCTTCACATTGCTGCGCGTTTCAATACGTTTGCGGAATGTTGCTGGCGCATCGCGTTTGTGGTTGAACTGTTGGATTTCGCCTTCGGGGCGTACGCATACAAAATGCCGCACAAAAAGATGCTATGACAGATATGTCAGATACTGGTATCGCATGACATACAACTGCTTAAATGTATGCGGGTGTCTGTGTGTGTGTGTGTGGTTGCGCTTGTAATCGCTAGAGTCATGCCGAGCACCGATTGTGGTGATAAGCGGTGGTGTTTGTGGGTTCATAAGCGTATTTATAAGCCCTACAGTTTTTCAGGCGCAAGCGGGAATGGAAAAAAAAACCTACAAACCATTTGAAGTATGATGGATATGAAGATTTGCCAGTTACACTTGATCTTTTTTGTGTTTTGAGTAGACGATTTGAATGATTGTGTAGCGCTGAATCGCCTTTCAGTTGCGGTTATGCATTGCCAATAGTTGTTAAATATGGTACATAATCGGAAAAATCATTACTCATAAAATAGTTAATATTAGCATTACATTGATTAACAGTGAATGATGAGGAGGATGATGATGACGAAAAAGATGATTATTACAAGAAGTGAAGTTGTATGAAAATTTATTATAGCAATGAGGTAGGAGGCAATGCTGATGTTAATAGAAGGTTAAAAGTTATGTAGAGAATAGCGAGAGAGAATTTTAAATACCGCAAAATTGTAGAAATTTATTTTTATCGCTTAGGGCAACGTCAAACGAAAATGGTTGTGTTCGAACCACACTGACCCGAGGTGGACGCTCAGAAAGGTTTTGTTATGCATTCAATGAATTTGGCGGAATAATGTAAGATTCCTAAGGATACAGATAACCTATGGAATATACTATCCAGAGTTTTCCTTTTAAGTTGCCGGATCACTGTATTATATTTCCAGCTGAGGTCTTTGCTATTGCAAAAGCCGCGGGGCTGGGCTCCAATGCACCTGCAGACAGTCAACTGCCAGAAGCAGGCAACTTCACTTCTACTGGGAGTCACGCCAGAAAGGCATAGAGGGCATAAAAATAGTGGGCGATATTGCCAAGAATTGTATACGGCTAACACCAGAAAACATGATCCATGTTGGGAAACCCATGCATTGTCTATACGACGATCCGGACAGAAGTATGTTAATGAAAAGCAAAACCCGCAAACTGCAAAATTCATGTGCAAAATGGTAGATCCGAAGTACACCAAATTCCTATTGGCACTCGATAGAAGAGACTGTAGGAACATGATCGGTATACTAAGTGGTAAATGTCTCGTCTGTCATTAGGGGACTCCACGGTATGATACATACACTTTAAGAAGTATCAATAGTGACAACACGGGGCATTATAAAGGATAACTAATCCTCATCGACCTCAAAACTAAACTCCAGCTGGTATCGCAAAGGACCAAGGACAGAATACAAAGTACTTGTGTAATAATGATATTACGACGTCAACTTCTTAGTATTATATTATTACACATATCCTTAAGTCCAATATTTACAGCGAACCTTAATGCAAATGGGAGGCAATTCAAATGCTTACAGGCATTCATGTCAAACCACTGTTCGCTGATAAGATAGTCAATCTCTGAGTACCCAACACAAAGTGAGTAGTACTCTACCACATTTTATTTATCTCATAAACTCATCAGCTACCAAAGATTTTGCTGTTTGCTGCTTTCTCAATTGCGCCCAGCAAACTCTTGGAATTATTCAGAGTGTTGGACCTTTGTAACCCCATGTGAAATAGGAAAGGGCACATTGAACCGTAGGTGGCAGAGCAAACCCTCCATTATTTTCTGTCTATCTAGCCTTCCTACGTTGGAAGCGTATGCGATTTTCATTCACTGTAAATACTTGTAGAGTGATGATTTCTTTCTCTATTTAGAACTTTGTTTCCAGATTTTACTTTTCTACTTATGTACAGTAACCAAATGATGGATTTCGAAGCTTTTGTTGTTGATTTCAAAATAACAAAACTTCTGCAAATACTAAGATATAGCAGAAAGCTGTTTTGGAGCCAAGACGACATATTCTTTAATAGGCACAGATTTTTTATTTCGGTTAGATCTAGCTTGGACAATTATCTACACCGAATTTCGTAAAGATGTCTGATAAAATAAAACGTTTTTCTTAAAAAGATATGATTTTGATTGATCAATTCATATGACAGCTTCTTGGGGGTAAAGGATGTGTATAAAATTTCAGTTCGATAACTCAACATTTTAAAGACTAATTCGATGTATAATATGTGCAGACGGACATGTCTAAACAGACTCAGCTTAATACGCTGAGCAGTTATATCCATATTTATTAGAGTAAGGTCTGAATTTCCCACTGGATGTTACAAACTTCGTGGAGAGCTTAATATAACCTGTTCAGAGCTTCCTGCGACGTCATCTCAACCGGTTGTGCCCAATTTGTCGCCCCCAATGAATGAAACCTAATCGAGTGAATACCCAAATTGATAACCCAAAAAAAGTGTATAAGCGCACAAATGTTTGTCGCGTGATTGATGAGTTGACACCAACAACAACATCAACAACTAGAAGTCTGATAAAAACTATCTTAGCACATGTAGAGCGGCCTAAAACACTCAAAGCCGTCGGCGGCGCAATAAAATTCCACTCAATGCTACACACCTCCTTGTCGTTGGCTTTGTTGCTAAAAAGCAATTCACAGGCACCTCATGCAGAATGCCAAGTAAAACAAAAGGTGAAACTAGCAAATAGGCTTAGGTCATGAGTTAGGCTGGCGAACAGCTGCTAAAGCATGCTTGGCGGCCGGCTGGCTGGAGATCTGTGCATACATACAGATACATAAACATGCATTGGAAGTTCATAAAAAATGAAAAATTGTCTATTACATACACTTGTGTAATGTATGTAATGCCTTCACAGGCGGAAGTCGTGGGCTTTCACTTTTTCCTTTGCTGTGCGTGGCGTTTTTTCCTTCCTCCATGCTTTTTGCAATTTATCTGTAGCTTTCGTTTTTTGATTTTTTGTTTTTGCGCACTCGTTTAGTAGGACCAAAGTAGGACTAGGGCAAGGACACTTGCCGCTTGCCAAGCAAATAGGGATAATAGCGGCAGCAGCAGCAGCCAACAAGCGTAGAGGAAGCCCACGTAAGCCAGCCGCAAGCAGCGAGCAAAGCAAAATGTAGGGATGCCGTACAATTTTTTTCGCCCTTTGCTACGAATTTTCTTTCTCCTACAACGCCACACACACACACACACGCATGCAATCTAACGAAAACACTTTTTCACCGTTTTTAATGTGCGTCGTCCTCGTTGTCGTCGGTAATGTTGCGGGTGTCTGCTGCGCTCGCTGTCTACGCCAAGTCTAGAATGCCAGAGTATGCCTGCCTGGGCCCAAGCCGCAACCGTCTCACCGTGCGCTCGACTGGCCTTTAACGCTAGTCGTTCGCCGGTCTGCTTGGCAGGCAGTGTGGAAGACAGCCTTGCGCCTGATTGCTGGTTTCGTGCCAGTGGTGCTACGAAGTTCAAGTACGCCCGTTGCCCATTTACAAATGGGCTAACCACTTGTTGAGCGGCGCGCCAGGCAAGGACCGAAAACAACGGTGTTGCATGCAACACTCAGCAACACATAATAATGAGAAGAAGAAGAAGCAAATGTGTGCGAAGTGGGTGGGTAAGGTCATGAAAGCACATTCACTTACAAATTCGCATACAAGCATATATATACACATACACACACATTAACATACAACTCTGCGTCAGAGGGGCGTTTTTGTGAATGTGCGCGTAAGCGTCTGGACATTAAAATCCGTAGAAATCAATAAAATTCAAAATATCCACTCGTTTTAAACATGAATTTACACAATAAATTGCTGTGCATGTATGCGTGTATGTATGTATGTATATATGCAGCCCTACAGCCACAAGTCTGCTCTGTTTAAATACGCGCCGCTATCGATTTGCTTTTTGGCGAATTTAAAGGCGAAACGCAATAAACGTGTGCTTAAGCGCAATCGAAAGGTGGTAATTTGATCATTTTGATGCTGTGATTTCTTTATTCTTCCTTCCTTGTAGTGCGTATAATGTAGGCTCTAATGGCTTTTGATGTGCGAACACTGATTCGTTTCGACAATTCACGCCGTTAAGCACAAGAGAATATGGTTAATGGAAACACTTATACATATGAGCATATGTCTTCAAATATATTAAAAAAGTTTTTTTTTTTTCATTATAAATGCATATGTATATACCACACATACATTAGGGCAATACTTAAATGTTAAAAACTATAACAGATTACCAAAATCCCAAACCTCAATCGTTATCGCTATTTGCAGAAAACATTACATAATATTTCGATAAATAACTAGAATCAGTTAAAATTTATTGAATGGAAGACAAAACTGTAATTTTTCTTGATTCGTAATACATAAATAATCTCGAATCGTATGATACATATAACATCTTCTTCTTTACTGGCGTAGACACCGCTTCCGCGGTTATAACATACTCCAAATAATTTAAAAAAAATTTGCGAGTTGGTAGTCCTAAACAAAAAAATAAAAAAATAGGAGTTCGTTCCGATTATGCAAAATATAATGACATAGAAACATAATATAGTGTTATTATTCTTGGTTATAAGGTGAAAAACTCTCATGTATTACAAATGCTATATTATATTCTCCCAAGTTTGTGCTAAAGATGGGTAGAATTGGACCACTGCCACTACCACAGAGTTCCGATAGTGATGATTTATAAAGGTCTATAACTCAGCTACAAATAACGAAATGAATTTTAAAAACAACTAAAAAGCATGCAACGATACAACATAGATGATGTTTAAGGGCTCCATTGGAATCGCTATAAAAATTGGACAATAGGCGTGACACCACCCAACTTTAGTTGAATTCCTATACCTCAAGATCTACTCGATCCATTTCTACCTTATGTTACATTTTAAAGATGAGAGAAATTAGAATACAGCCACAACCACTCCAACGTCTATATACAAATCAAGCACAATTGAAGTTATTGGAATAATGCTTGTAAGGTATGTCATATCATTTCCAAAAATAATAGAAACTTTGGAGTATATGCCCTTATGTCGGAAATTGATAGAAACGGATCAATATTTTCCCTAACACAGATAAGTTGTAACTCATCGAAGGAATATATGTTATACAATTCGTGAGATATTTCAACGAAAATATGAAAGGATAGTGGTAATACTACACATAACCCCCATATACGCAGTTGACTTTGTATCATATAACTATGTATATTAATCAATATGTAAGGTATCTTAACAAGATTAAATGAATATCGGATATACTTTAGTGCCAAAAATATTTTAAATCGGTAGATATACCTCCCTTTTATATACTAGTTCTATATATATATATACGTTTTTGGTTTTCCCACTACCTTTATGCCGAGTATGTCGGTCATTGTACAGCTTCTTTTCACCAAATTACTGCAAACATGTTCATTAGTATATTTCAGCAATGCCAGCATTTAATAAGTACTGACCTTCTACCCACCTCCTACACAAATATCTAGGCAGTGTTGAAAGTATCTAGAACTTCTTTCAAACAACACTAGAAGATATGTTATCTGTACTTTTATATATATTTAACTTATATTAGTTAAGGCAAAATATATAAATTTAGTAAAAAATATAAATTTTATACTATGAGCGAACTATATTAATCAATCTTAAATATTCAAAAAGCTGTAAAAACCCTTAAAAAGCTTAAATAGGTAAAAGCGCTACTGAAAATATGATTTACTAAAAATCAACCATGCACATATTGTGATTTCCTTGAAAATATAAAATCCTCCAAGTGTGATAGTCTTAGTTGAACACCGTAGTAAAAAAACCAACATTTTCCCATCTCAAAAAAAATCTAAATAATAATATTGTTTCCCAGTTTTACCTGAAATAAATGAGTGGAAAATTTAAATAATTTTTTTCTTAACACTTTGCTTTAATTTATTGTTATAATTTTAATAGACTAATTTATATAGTAAATGATTTCAACTTTTAAAGTCGGATAGTCTTATTACTGTTCTTTCTTTCTCGGTGTACCTAGATCGGTTGTGCGGTGAGTAAGTCACTCAGGGGTTTCTAAATATATTTTTTTAAAGACCATCCATGGCAAAATATAGCAAAAATTGTAATTGTTTTTACAATAATTCCTTGACCTTGGTCATAATTCCTTCGGGCTTTACATTTCTTTCAAATAGACTTCATATAAATATTGTAAAAAAGAGATAAAGATAATTATGAACATCATGAAAACCTTAAAGAGTCTAAAAAGGTCATTACAAGCAAGTTTTTTATTCGACCCCAGGGTTCTAGAAGTAATTTTGACAGTAAAAAAACCCACATGAGAAAAAGAAATTAGCCAAATATGAGAGAAGAAATTTATACTACTTAAAAAATCAACAGTTCATTTTGAAATAATTCAGGAAGACTTCCGAAGTAGTCGTCTTGCGCATAGGAAGATTTTTCTGTGTAAAATTATCTCAAATCCAACAAACCAAAAAACAATTGTTATTTCTATAGCTAAGCACAGGTAATGATCGAAGAACTACTCAAAATTTTGATTTTTCAACTAATTGGGGCTTCCAAGAGCATATCGTGTTTGAGAATAAATTTATACTACAGAATGTTTTACAAAAAGTTAAATTATTATCAAAAATCATATTTGTTCAACCATTACATAAAAAATATATCTAAAAAGGTTGTGCGAAATTCGTGAATTCGTTTCAAAGAGGTTTCTCTTACAGAGCCTGGCGTTTGAAGTTTTACGAGCCGATAACACTAAATATAAAAACTATTTAATATATTCTCACATCTAGGAAACTATTTGATAGCCCGTAAATAAAAGTCGAAAAAATGTTTTGAAGTATAAGTATGTACATTCAACATAAAATAAAAAATCACATGTAGTTTAATCCCTTCAGGGATTAGATTCGTTTTCTCGGGTTAAAAACAGCATTTTTCAACAATCTTTTCCTCTGCCATTGCGACAATAAGATCATCTCAAATACCTGCGTAAAATTCCATCAATATCAGTTGAATAGTTCTCAAGAAATATTGCCAAAGATGGCGCACTTAGCCTAGCTAGCCTCGAGCACACCGGTTCTCAAGGGTGCATCTGCGAAATCTCTCGGCTCAACTTGAAAATTAAGGACGATATTCTAGAGGTGTTGTAGAATTTACAGGGTTTTGAAACATGTAAGTCCATGAAAACCCTTAACAGAATTATTTTTGTATCAAGAAAGAAATGAACTAAATAAGGCCTCCGAAAAATTACTCTCAGCAAATTTCCATATTTTCGCCGAAATTTATCGTCTATGTAATACTATTCTCACAATATCATAAAAATCTGGCGTTATACAACAATTCTTTCGTTTCTTTACAGGTAATGTTCAACTTGCATAAGCTAAACGGGTTCTGCAAACGATCTTTGAAACACTTCAATATATGTAAGACTCAAAAAAAGAGCTAACTAGTTTTATATAAGATTTATAATTTTCACCATCGCTTATAGTTACATATGGTATATACATACATATGTATATGTACATGGTATATAGTATATGTATATTTTGATGTACATAGTATGTCTACATTGAACACCCAAAAATGTTCATCAAATCGGTTGTTTGCCTTTTCTTTAATTTTATTCTCAACTTGAACCTTTACGCATTCAATCCTTTTTCCAGCAAATTGTTCCTTTTCATTAAACAGACACGAAATGAAGTGTTTAGTGGAATGGAATTCGTGCGCTACCGAATTTTCGGTAGCTGTCAGTTGTTTTACGCTGCTAGCGCATCCGAGCAACACGTCAATGCTCAGGTTTCGACTTGAAATGACATTTGTGAATTTTGAATAAGATTGCCGCAGACAGTTTGGGTTTGCTGCCGGGAGGATGCAAGTAAAAATCAATCGCTAAAAAAAGTAAGGAAATTAAAATGAAACAAATTAAAATAAGGAATATAAGGAAGTAAAGGCAAAAAATAGAAGTTTCATTATGTCATCTCATACAATATTTATATGCACACTAAAGTTAAGCGGACAAACAGAAAGCAATACATTTGTTATGTAAGTAGGGGGTCTAGAGGTACATAGACGTAACCCCTAACAAATAAGATTATTATCAGTTAATTTGCTCGTTCTCGAACAATTTTATGAAGATAGTTCATATATTCTTTCAATTACATATTTGAAAAAAGAAATCGAAAATTTCAAATTTTTCCCCAGATTTCACCTAATTTTAGTACATAATCACATTATCTTACAAAAAATTAACTTACATTTTGTTATTAAGTTCGTATTATATTCCGTGTAAAGCCAACCGGAGGAATCAAAATTATGATATTCCGCTTCGTGAGGTTATGATACACGTATAAAATCCAATTTCGACCAAATTTCAAAAAAGTTGGTTTTGAGCCAATTTTGTTAAGTGGTATTCTAGTCTAGAAATCAAATTTTGGACAGTTTTTTGAATTTTATCTAAAAAAAAACCAAAAAATATTTTTGCTATCCATTTTTATGATGTTTTTATTGATATCTTAAGAATACAGAAAAACATTTTTCAAAAAATACTAAAAATTAAAATTAACAGAGGAGGGAAAAGACAGATGTAAAAAAAATGGCGCCTCCTGGCGACATTGAACCTGACTCTCCTAGTGGTCTGAAAAAAAAAAAAATCAAAAAACATTCTTAATCAGTAAGGATGCTGTTATAGTCCATAGTCCCTACCTCAGGGAACACGAAAATTTTTTATTTTTGAAAAATGGCGACTGTCTGAAAATAAAAATAATTTTTTACGTTTTTTTTCGAATTTTTTTAAAATATTTAAGACAAAAATTTTGACACGATGCTGGTAGGAACGATAAAGGATTATAGAAAAAATGGTTTAATAGAACTTGAGATAATGCCGGTACCGTGTGGAAAAAAGTAGTTTCGAGAACAACGCGTTTAAAATAGTGAGTCAAATTTCAGGCAGTCTAAGTCATTTATTAGTGCGCTAGGTACTGCGTCACTAAAGTAACTGTAGCTCTTAAAATAATTTTGATTTTTAAAAATCCTTTGGAGGATATGTTCTTAAGGGTCTAAACTTTAAATATATAAAAAAATCGGATTTTTCAAAATTTTAGAGTAGAATACCCCCAAAACGATTTCATAATAATTTCATAGGAATATTAGTGCCAATAGAAGGATTTGATTATAAGGGAACTGCGGATTGACGTCTCAAACTCATTGCCTACAACTGCAAACGAAACCATTGGTTTTCGGAAATAGCAGCTGCACGAAAAGGACAGCTGCAGTGAAAGTTTGCCCGATTGATGGCTGATGTATACGCCTCTTTGTAGAATATGGTCGGACGAAAGCATGCCCGAGAATTGGAATTCAAGTGTGCTCTGCCCAATCCACAAAAAAGCGACCCCACAATCTGCACCAACTAGCGTGGTACAAGCCTCCTCAAGATCGCCTATAAAGTTCTATCGAGCGTATTGCGTGGAAGATTAAAGCCCAACGTCAACAAACTGATTATAACCTATCAGTGTGGCTTAAGGCCTGGAAAGTCAACAACTCACCATAAGTCAAGTCTTGGAAAAGACCCGTAAGAGCTAGATCGACACACACCACCTCTTCGTTGTGCTGCTTTTAGAAGCAGAAAAAAGAGTTGCCTTTATGCCGCGGTGTCTGAAATTGGTATCCCGCAAAACAAGTACGGCTGTGTAAACTGACGTTGAACATTACCCAAAAGCATCGTCAGAATCGGAAAGGACCGATCCAAGCCATTCTAAACAAAACGAGGATTTAAGAGAAAGATTTACCGGAAGATTTATGGTCCTTTGCGCATTGGTAACAACGACTAACTCATTCGATGAAACGATGAGCTGTAGAGATACACGACGGCGTTGACATAGTTCCGCGAATTAAGAGACTACGAGGCAGCTAGATAATGTCGTACGAATGGATGACAACAGTCCAGCTCTGAGAGTATTCGATAGTACCCGCCCAAGCAAGCAGAAGAGGAGGAAGATCTCCACTTCGTTGGAAAGACCAGCTGGAGGAAGAGCTGGCGACCTAGGAATCTCTAATTGGCGGCAAGCATTGAAAACAAAGAACGACTAGTATGATGTTGTTAACTCAGGTATAACCACGTAAGCCGTGACGACATCAATAAAGAGGAAGATGTAATAAGAAAAAACTGTGATGATTATCGTGATTATTGTATACTTGTATGTATATGATTTAAGATTTTCATCTACAATATTTACCGAAAACTAGTTGCATGTGCCACAAGCACTGCCGCTGACATGCGTTAATATAGATTACAATTCCTCTGCTATTAAGGCAATCACTTGCAAATTGTTTAACGGCGTGCTGCTGCAACCAAGAAGAATATATACATACATATATCTATATCTATATATGTATATATACCTAGTCATATGTAGCGGCCGTCATCAAACAATCTCCAAACACACCGTGTGCTTCACCAATTACCCACACAGCCCACGCACAACAACAACAACAACGGCAAACAATAAAAGCAACAAGCAATAGCCAACAGTGACAGTAAACCACATATGTGTCAGCATTTATTCGCATCACTTTTGTAGCAACATGTTGTAATTGCAGTTGAAGACATTGTCCGACGCAATGACGACCTACACAGGCAACACGACGAACAGCTAGGCGGCAGCGGCAACGCAACAGCAACAGCTGAGCACATGTGCAAGGCCGCAGTAACTCATATGGATGTGTGTGAGTATGTGCCTCTAGTTGACCAACATCATCAGCAGCCACTGATGCATTCCCACAGTCCACTCAGCGACAATAAATAAACACACCCGAAAAAAGTGGACTTGAAGCGACCATTACGGCGTCACAGCAATGGCACGTCACAACATCAGCAAGCATCACACAGAATAGCAGCAACAACAACATGAATTACAAAAACAAAAACAACAACAGTGGTGCATCATTGCTACCAAAAACAACAACATAGCTAAAATTTTAGTAACATTTTCTATGTCATCCCCTTTACATTGCCGCTGTAGCCTCAACTACCCCTTGGATCAACCGCCCTATTCAGTTTCTATTAGGCGAAAATTGTTGCCACAATTCATGAAGCATTTTAGTGCGTTCGGCGCACTCATACACCACCCAACACACACCCATATAAACATATATGAGCTTCCTCACTAGTCACAACTAGAGCTGTGGGCCGAATCCCAATGGTCTAACCAGTTGCCCACTGTAGTTACAGCGTTCACCAACAAAACATCATCTAACGCAATACACCAGCTCCTCCAACCACACCAGCAGCTCAATGTGCGCCGTATATGTGGCAGCAACCACGCCAGGCAGCGCTGCAGCACACGTGACACACTCAGTCCTCCGACAAAATGATGAAATTGTGGCAACTAGTATTTTAGGCGTTTGAGCGGCTGCAACGTAGGAGCTGGCGTGCAGCGCTATTGGTGAGATGGGTGTTGGCTATAACACATCGCCTGGCCATAGTTGCACTCACACATATGAATGTGTATTGGTGTGTGCAGCCAAAGTGGTTGATAGCTTGAAAAACTGTTTTTGCACAGCCGTCAAAATGCATTGCGGTGTGACAGACCGCAAAATGCATCATCACCAACATGAGCGATGAATGTTTGCGTTGATGTGTCCATTTTTTTCCACCTCGTCTGACACAATTTTCCTTCTGCTGGTGTTGATTGTTTTACCTTTTTTCAGTTGTAACGGTATTTTCTATTTTTTCCCCCAGCAGTGTAACGGTTCATAATGGCGATTTGTAGCTGATGAGTGTGTATGAAAGTTTTTCGGTGCATGATTTAAGGGTTTAATAATTTAAAATGTGGTTAAGAAAGTGGAAGCCTAATAAATCGAGAGATGTTAGAAAGAGTTTATGCTCCATCGTAATTAACTATGAGATTTGTTGAGAGAAGAGAAATTTTGACAATGCTACTTAAAAGTCACTACCTAATTTGATTTTAGAAAAATTATAGGAAAAGTGGCGGCAGAAGTAAATGAAAACAGTGAAGTGAGTACATAATGTTCACAAAACTTTTTCTAAGGAGATTATTTTAGGTTAAGTTAGGTTAGGTTGGCCTGGTAGGCTAATGGGACACGCATAGACTAGTTTTGGTTCTCTGCACTACCAGATAGAGTTCAGTTACTAGGACCATTCTTTAGGATGTCAGCGCTTAACGCGAATTCAACAGACTTTTTGACCTCAATATCGATACCTCTGCCAATGTATCATTCCGCACAAATTCCAGATGCTTACGGGGTAGTCTAGCAGATGCGGGACAAGTTCACAAGACATGCTCCAATGTCTCCTTGCGGACTTGCTCTAGACATTTCTTGGAGTCTTATCGAACTTGGCGCCAGGCAGTGATCAGTTAGTATGCCGATAATGTTCCAGCAGTCTATTCTATCGGGAGTCCATATGAATTTTATGCACTTCCGATCTACCCGCTTGCACATGACTTTTGCAGTTTCGCCCCCAGGGAGCTCGTTCCATCGGGTTTTGATTTTCTTATTTTCTGTAACATTCTTCTGTTCAGATCGTCGAATAGAAAATGAATGGGTTTCTTATTGGTGATCACGTTTTTGGATGTTATCCGTACACCATTCTTGGCAATCTCGTCCATTATTTCATTGCCTTCGGTGCTTTTGTGGCCTGGCTCGAGTAAAAGTGAAGCTTGCATCTGACAATACTTTCCACTGCCACCCTGTTTCTCAAGACACTTTTAGTTATAGAATATTTTTGTTTCAGGACTACCAAAGTTCATAATATACTGCCTTGTATAAGTTTACATTTCACTTAAGTAATATTGTTCGAAGTTTGCCTCAGACGTTTTTAACCAGTTTTAATGATAACCAAATGTTAGGTTACATTGAGTTAGAGGCGAAACGTATAAATGTTGGCTATCAGACTTAGTCTTACTCACAAAGGAATATGTAAAGCCAGATAAAAGTCTTGTAGTACAACATCAGCTATAGAAAAAGCGGTCTTGAACATATCACTTATATATTTTATTTATATTTCATCTGCTTCACTTGGGTGCCCAAAATTCTGATGTGTTTTACCCTTGATCTGACATATGCAGAACAGTCGAGAAAGAAGTGCTGAGATGATTCTAATGTCTTCTTTCAAGCAGCTGATGAAACTAGCATCCGCACTTGGCTGCGAGCCCAACCATCCAGTAACAAACCGCAGGAAGCCAAAGCCGATCATAACCATACCCATTCTGAAGTTAATGAGACTGTAGTACCAGACTTGGCAAACTCATGAGCGTTACAGTTGTGGGAAGATGCTCGAAGTCTAATTGTAAAGAAAGTCGATGCCAAAGTTAAGGAGTCTACACATCCCTTCAGTAATCTTGAATGAAGCTCAAGGAATTCGCTCTGTGGCAAACCTGATAACAACTCTCGTAGGAAATCACATGTACCAGCTGCGCTTGTGGTTTCCACAATTTAAAGACCACATCAAATAATATTGGTTAGCTTGGTTTCCAATGTACTACTCTTGGTGAAAGCTCCCATCTCATTCTAATTTCTGCTATACGTTGAGAATATACGGTATTTACCTGCTTAACTCTTCTCTCACTATTTAGTATCCACGAACTGCTTGTAATTCCAATGACCGAAACTATAAATTCTTACTTTTGAACTCAATTCCAAATTCGATAGCAGAACTGAAATTACCAATATTTTCATTCTTATCGCAGTTCGGACCAATGTATTGAGAGTTATACAACCATCCATTAGAGAAATACATCCAAAGGGTGATCCAAGCAGAGGTACTTTATTCAATACTCCTTTTTGACAAATCACGCGTTTTTGCAAGTCGCTGCCCCTTCCCACTAATCGCGTCAATGAATGGATTTATTGAGAGAACATAGAAAATTAGACTCAACGGATGAACCAGCTGAGAGGTAGACACGGCCAACATTTGAAAATTTGAAAAATTTAATCTTCAAAAAATAAATGCCAAAGAATGTTATTTCTAATGTTAATAAACATTGCCCAATAAATTTGAAATTTCTGTGCAATAAAGTTGACACCAAGCGATTCCAAATTGAATATTACAAGCCATAAGATTTTGTTCTATTAGAGTATGAAAAATTAAGAATCGGTTAGTATAGAATTAATACAGAAGCAAGGATGTAAAAGAAGACTATTGCCTAGGCTTAGCCTGACATTTTGGTATTGGAAATAACTGATAATTACTTCTTCAGAGATTATCCTATTCATCTCAAATTTAAAACTCCGGTATTAGAGATATGTGCTGTACTTATATACATAGAATTGACAGAGCTCTTCAAACATATTTGGTGTAAACCCTGAGTTAATGATTTTTTTTTTTTTTAATCCGACTTCGAAAAGCTAGTTGTTCTTTCAAGGTGAATTTCATGATAAAAAAAGTTTTGTAGTTTTAGTAGATAAAAACGTTTTATGAAGATTGAAACTGGGTTTGAAATAAAGTTCTGAAAATGGATTACATTGGCAATTAGAAATCTTTCCTGCTTCACCAAGCATACTATTTCTGGCAACAGCCGGTTTGTCGATAACTGAACTAAATCGGTTTTTACCCGGCTAAGAGTTGATATTTCGAAGTTCTAATTCTGTTTGGATCATAAATAAAATGTAATGAAAAATTTTGGTCTCTTTAAAAACGGTTTCATCGGACATAAAGAGCCACCCACAAACGTGATGTTGTACATATAGTAGATGACGTATCGCTCCAGCAAATTTTTCATTGATATTTGTGTGTCGAAGATGTATTACCTCTACAACAACAACGGAGAAGAAGAAAATATATTTATCTTAGATAAAAAAATAATAAGTTTTAAGTTTGCATAGTTTGGTTCAAGTGTTGTATTCGTAAGTGTTTTCCTGGAATATACATATCAATAACAATATAGTCAAACTCACAGTGTGTCGGTAAACGGTGTATGTATTCCGCCGCCTTTTGTTAGTGAATGACGTTTTTACTAAACATACCCAGAAGGAACATGTCTATTTTGATGTGGTACAGAAGTGGAAGGATTTCACCAATTTTTTCTAGCTTCTAGTATTTGCAGAACCGATTTCGCTTTCTACTAGTTTTGGACTACAGGATAAGTACCATATATTATACATACATATATAAGTGGTTCTCTACTTAGATTTAAGAGCACACGAAAATATATGTTGATAATTTTTTTTTTTATAGAAAAGTGAAGATCAAAAACTCAATGGTAACAATAGTAAATAGTCTCGATAGACTTTGGTTTAAATCCGCACCGAACCAGTGTGCTTTCCTACAGGCTATCCAATCCAACATACAATTTTTGTTATCGTAATTGTTGAAGCACCTCAGCGGTAATGAATGGTTGATTGAATGCAGATTTTTTTCTTCGTTTCGGTACGCAACTCGCAGCAAAGGTGATTTCTGTTGATTTGGAGCAACACTGTTGACAGTGACATTGATAATATTGAGACTGTTGAGTGACTTGAATGATTTCAAGTGTAAATGCGATCAGACAGCAACAACAGTGCGACGAACAGCATCAACAGCTTTGCCGGTCATAATGCATTGATTTGTAGTTTGATTATCGTGCGATGTAAGATTCCACGAAATCATGCAACGCGAAGTGTAATGCTGATTTAACGCAAGCGTGACTTTGTGTATGTGTGTGCGTGTGTCTACTCATAATGACAGCATTGCGGCACGCTGTTGATATTGATGTAGATGACGATGACGAAGATTCGGACGGATTTGATGTGTGCATTTGACATTATCGAGTGGTACTTGTGGCGGACGGGCAATCTCTTATACATATGTGTATATCCATTAGGGTGTGTCTTAAATACGAAAAATATTGTGGTAACAAATTTTTTTTAAGCTTTAAATATTAAATAAAATTATTATAAGATTCGAAACTGAATAAAAATAGTTACCTTACATCGAATGGGTTATAAAGGTGTTTGAAATATAAAAGTTAAATACTTTACTTAATGCTAAAATTGTAATTAGAAAACGTAGTGTAAAAATTAAAAAAAAATGCATTTGAAGATTAAGGTGTGAATCGTATCAATCAAGCCTCGAGTATGAATAAATATAATAAATATTTAAATAATATGTGCTCTGTTTATTTTGGCACAAATAATGAAAAAATAGGTTTCCTAAATAGTACAAAAATATATTTATATATTTAAGGATCACCCTAATATGATATAAGGTGAACAATATAAAATTTATACACAGTTTATTTAAATATCTTTTTAGATAACAATAAACTCGAAAATTTTAACATAATTTAGATATTTAGAACCACCTTAATATGATAAAAAACGTAAATAATATATAATCCGCTTATTTTAGCATGAATATGAAAGACTTTTCGAAAAGATTAAATAAATAATCTCATACATTTAAGTAACACCCTAATATGATAAAAGTATCTTCAGATTAAATTCAGAATAAATTCAGAATAAATCAGATAATGAAATCATTTGAAAACCTTTACACACAATTAAGAACACTCTAATCTGATAATAAAATAAATAATATATAATGCGTTTATTTTAACAAAAATAAAAAATATGCAGAACAGGAATCACTATAATATGATGTATGTAAATAATATAAAACGAATGCTCTGTTTATTTTAATATTTCTTCAGAAGATAATAATAAAAATTTCAATAATCGTTTGAAAATATCTCCCGACATTAAGAACCACCCTAACATGGCATGGAAGTAAATTAAATATAATCCGTTTACTTTAACAAAAATAACGAAAATGAAAAACTTTCCGAAAATGGTATGAAAATATCTCCATGCCTTTAGCGACTATCCTAATACCGTACAAAAATAAATCAAATAAAATTCGTCTATTTTGGCAAAAAATAATTAATATGAAATGTTTTTCCAAAATCCTATGAAAATATACCCATATATGTAGGGAACACTCTAATATGATAAAAGAGTAAATAATATATAAAATAAGCTCCCTTTATAATAACTTTGAATTAATGTGATAGAGTATAGAGTATAGTATATATAAATATGTATATTTTAAATTTTATGAAAAGATCCTTATACTTTTAGAGACCTCCCTAATACGATAGAAATATAAATAATATAAAACATATGCTCCGTTTACTTAATATCTCTTCATATGATAATAATGAAACAATTCGAATATCATATGAAAATATCTACAGACAATTAAGAACCACCCTAATATGGTACAGTAGTAAGTAACATACCATCATTTTATTTAGCAAAATTAATGAATATGAAAGACTTTTCGAAAATGTTAAGAAAATATGCCCACACATTTAGGGACCACCCTAATATAATAAAAAAATTAAGAGCATAAAACATATGATCCGTTTATATTTATATCTCTGCAGATTACATATGTTAAATATTGCAAAATCTTAATTTCACACATTTAAAACCACCCTAATATATTAATTTTGGCTTCAGATGTGTAATTCGAATACTTTAGTCTTTTTCAGAGCATAAGATTGAAAAAATTATATTTTAAATTTTTTTGGAACCACCTTAATGTATGTACATACATATGAATATACAGACGATTTCCCTTTACTGTAGCTGGTATTTCTTTGTAAGCCGTAAGCGTATTTTGCTATCTGATAGGCTTAATGGCTAGAAAAATAAATTTTTACGCAACAATTGCAGCAAATAACGGTAAATGGTTCGCATTGAATACACCACCACATTTCATTACCAAACAATTTGAATCACCGTTATGCCTATACTCAGCGCTACTGTGCCCATCTACGCTAATATGTAGCCCAAAGATCAAAGCGTTTTAGTGCCAAAGGATTGATTAAGCTAATTCGTCGGCAAAACGTCTTCAATGAAGCGTAAGCGACCCTGCTAACTGCAGAGTGAGAAAAAAACATGTTTCGAATCAACCACAAACTGAAGCAACACGTTTGAATATGTCTGAGTGAGGTTTCCATCTGTTTTCGACATAATTACCACAAATGCAAAATTTGAAATACTGAAATTGTTCGTAGGCGAATTTTATGGTAGCTACTAGCTAGTAGAATTTGTGAGTATTTGCTTGTATGCGTGTAATCGTATATACTACAATGTATTTATGCATGTGTATATTTATGTATGTATATAATTTTTTATTGGTGTATGGTATGTCCATTGATTGTGGCTACTGCTCTAATGCGCATCAAAAACGCATCAAAGATGTGCAAATGCTCATATTTCAAAGGTTGCTCCCGTACAACGTGTATGCATGTGTGTTTGTATTTGAAATCCTACTCATATTTGTATAAAAGCTTTGCTTTGAACATCAAAACTCACAACTGAGTACATGGTTGGGTATTGGCAGGACGTGGAAGTGTTATCTGCTTTTCAGCGGGGTTGTTTGTTGAGATATTTCTTACGACTCTTGTATATGTGTGAACAGTTAACCCTTGCAATTATAAAAGGGCTCTAAAATTGGTTCGCGATCTAATCAATAATAAGATTGTAACTTTTATAAATCCATTTAAACATTGACAATGGAAAATTGCTAATCATATTTGTAGTTGGCGATGTCAAATTATTCGTCAAATCTCTCACTGAATTCTAGCTTCATTTTCCAGCTCCAAGCAGCTTCAAAGTCTTTGAGAAAATTCTTTGATATACAGAAATAGGTTTCCAGAACAATATCACCCTTAAAAAACAGTTTTCTCGTGTTAGCTGCAGCCTTAGTCTAGATTAATGATACGTTGTGACACAAAAACACCCGAAAATTAAATAATAAATAATAAATAAATAAACCACATAAAATTTAATTATTCACCATATTTATTTTGACATCTTCAAAGTAATACCCACCATATGTAAAACACTTATGCAAACGGGTTTTCCAGTCTTCAAAACATTTTTCATAAGCAGCTTTTAGGACGGACTTTTTTATTCCTTCGATCGGATTAAAACGGGTTACATGGGGCGACTCTTTCAGTGTGGGGAACAGTAGCTTTATTAGGACGAGTCGAGCAAGAACGCGTTTCATACCCAAAATATTCACCAAAATCATGCGAACGAACTTGCCTCTTCAGCTTTTAATATTTTCATCAGTTGAAGAGGTCGAAGGTGGCCCAGAACAAGGCATTCCTTCAATGACCGTCTTTGAGGGCCTTGTACCACTCGTAGGCTTGTGTTTTTGGAATCACCGTAAGCCTTTTCCAAAATTCGAACACGAAATTTGGTTAGAAATGCAAAATTTGTGTTTATCCGATATTTTTGTCCATTGAAAAATTTGCAACACTATACTGCGGTGTACCGACTTAAGCATTTCCCCATGTTGATTGGATTATACTGCTTTGATAACAGTTCTTGGTCGTATACAATTTCGAGTTCTTGTGCCACCGTTAATGTTAATGTATATTTAAGGATTTCTTACTGTTTATTTCTAACTGAACTTGTGAAACAAATTCCGTAGATACACTTGAAACCTTTCCCAGTTCTAAGAATCTGATCTTACGTTGTGATATCTGCAAACTGATCTACAATTTTTAAAGAAGTCAAATTCGGCGTAACACGTCAAGTATATCTAGAGAAACGCTCAGTTTTTAAGGTAGTCATAAATTTACCAAATGGTTTTCAGGGTTGCTGTCTTGGTGACAGTTCTTGGCCGGGTTCATCCGAGTTAGTATATCGGCTTAAATCTTATTGATTTTAAAGTGCCTTTCTTATAACTAAGAAAAAAGTTAGAGACATCTCTACAGCCACATTTTCGGCGAATTAGGTGGAACCGGGTTTGATGTTAACTATCGCAATAAATTTGTGACAGGCTCAAGGAGATTTTGTCGATTTACGAGGATTTTGTTATTTTAAACTTAATAATACCTACTTGTATAATAATTAATAATTTGTGGCATCGCAAAGTATTGCTGTTCGCTGCTGTCCAAATAGTTTTCTTTGCGTCGCTGCTCGCAAGGATCGATCAGTTAAAAGAAACTAATCTCACTTAATGCCATTAAATTTTTTTTTAATTTTCCTTTGAACTCCATAATCTCACGCAAAGTCTCAGAGCCCCGAACATGTGGTCTGTCTGGGCTGAAGTCTTCTATAGCCGACTAGCTAAATATCTTCCAACATTTCACCAAAATATGAACTTTGCAAATCTTTCAAGTAACCATTATTAAATTCATCAGAATAATAAAACGTTTCCCTTGTGGGGTTTCCCTTCAGGTATTTAAGCTTACTTAAATATTGAGCATCAAAGCGTCAGAAAAATGATATGGAAAGCATTTCATTATAAAGGTTTGACAAGTAAATTGTAGAAAATTCGGTTATAAAACACATGTAGAACAATTTTACCTCCTAAGGAACCGTTCATAACACAGGTGTGGGGCAACTCATAGTACATATAGATTTGTTTTTCAATTTACTTCAGTTCTATAGAAACTTAATTAAATGGTATCAGTTTTTCAATGTGTTGCTCCTTTGCAATTATTTTAACGACAAGTGACCTTTCCAAATGCGATTCAGTTTTGACATCAAAATTACCGGAATGAAACCGTCAAACGAAATTGCTAGAAGCCAAAAATATAACCCCACCAGCTGACCTTATAAGTCGCCTTGAGGACAAAAGTAAAGATGCAGCTAAATTCCGGTAACATTCTCTAACTTTCAACGTGGGCGCCGATAGGGTTATGAAGTTAGACTTAGTCCATAATTTTAAAACTCTTAATTTATTTTTCAAAATCTATGTCGTCCCCTCAAAGTAATCCCCCTTGTCCCCAATGCACACGTGCCAAGGCTATTCTCGAAACAGTTGTGAAAACCTCCTTATAGCCTTCAATGCGCGTGGTGAATCAAGTTCAATGTCTTCAATTGACTCAAAACGGTTTCCCCGGATCCGTATTCACTTCGATTGTCAAAGAAAACTGTCAACATGACCTTGATTTTTACCTCTTTTAACGTGATTTTTTTTTTTTTTTGGCTAGGCTCGCCTCTGCTACGATATTCAGTCGAGTAATCATCTGTTTTCGGGTCATCAGCATAGCTCTAAAACTCATCGCCAGTAATAACTAATACGTTTTATGACATCCCGATAGTCGGAAAGCATTACGCAGTTTCTCGAAAAATTTAGTGATTTGGGAAATAATAGTTCTTTTACATTCCTTATGTTTAAATGATGTTTCAAAACGATTTTACCGCACAGAAAATTTAATGCAAATTTTTTTTTCTCGCATCGTAAACATCGCAGAATGCACTTTATGTGATTCATATAGCACGACCCGATCAAATTTATATTACGTGATATACAGTTTACTAAACCCATATATTGGAAAATTAATGGTTTTATCGTTTTAGATCTTATAACGGGTGTTTTTTTAGACTTATGGTATTGGATAAGGCACTTTCACAAAAAAAATTTTGTTTGGCTCACTTGAGGCAATTCTTGCAAATAGTGATTGAAAATTGAGCCTCTTGTCTGGAATTAATTAGAGCCAATCGTGGGGGTCACTTGCCAGGAATTTTTTTTTTTATATTCCTTTTAAGTCCTAAAACTAAAAGAGTCAGATATAGGGTTATATATACCAAAGTGATCAGGGTGACGAGTAGAGTTGAAATCCGGATGTCTGTCTGTCCGTCTGTCCGTCCGTCCGTGCAAGCTGTAACTTGAGTAAAAATTGAGATATCATGATGAAACTTGGTACACGTATTTCTTGGCTCCATAAGAAGGTTAAGTTCGAAGATGGGCAAAATGGCGGAAACCGAAAACCTATAAAGTGTCATAACTAAGCCACAAAAAAAGACATTAAAATAAAATTTGGCACAAAGGATCGCATTAGGGAGGGGCATATTTGGACGTAACTTTTTTGGAAAAGTGGGTGTGGCCCTGTCCCCTACTAGCTTTTTTGTACATATCTCGAAAACTACTATAGCTATGTCAACAAAACTGTATAGAGTCGTTTCTTTTAGGCGTTTCCATATACAGTTCAAATGGAAGAAATCGGATAATAACCACGCCCACCTCCCATACAAAGGTTATGTTGAAAATCACTAAAAGTGCGTTAACCGACTAACAAAAACCGTCAGAAACACTAAATTTTACGGAAGAAATGTCAGAAGGAAGCTGCATCCAGGTTTTTTTTTTTTTTTTAATTGAAAATGGGCGTGGCGTCGCCCACTTATGGACCAAAAACCATATCTCAGGAAGTACTCTACTGATTTCAATGAATTTCGGTATATAATACTTCCTTAACACCCTGATGACATGTACCAAATATGGGTGAAATTGGTTCACAACCACGCCTGAAATCTCGATTATCACTTTATCTTGCGAGAGTATAAAATGTTCGGTGACACCCGAACTTAGCCCTTCCTTACTTGTTGAACATAATAACAGAGTCTATTCTTTTTAACCCTAAAATTCTTGGTCATAACATTAAATTTAAGGCGTTTTATTTCTTCTTGAAAACGGCATATCTAAACACCCTTTACAAAGTTTTGTTGATGTATGTTAGCCGTGTTAAAATATTGAAAAATTTTGGTTGAAACAATTTCCATGTGAGCCTAGCAATATCACAAATTCCATATCCATCTTCATAACTCTGGCAAGCAATATATACGCGGAGTGTAAAGAAACACTGAATGGGGACCATAAACTGTTGATCCATACTTTATTTACATAGCAATGTGTTTTGATTGAAAGCGTGTACTTCGATACGAAATCATTTGATACAACAAACAACGTTCGGTAAAGTAATGCAAACACTTCAAAAATTGCTGATCATATGATCTGTCATATCCGCAAAGCGCATCAACAAACTGACAAACGAATACAGGGAAAATAAACAATAATAATAATTTGAAAGATAGAAAGAAAGACGAGAAGTAACGCTGTAACCCATATTGAAAGATATTCGAAATTACTGACTTGAAGTTTGTTTAACTGAATGTTGATTGATTGAAGAAATGATTTTTGATTTTTGCGTGCGTTGCGTTGGACCTGTCAATTCAGTTTCGGCTCAACTTGTAACGCACGTAAGAGCAGCGGCTAAGAGTGTTTGTGTGTGGTGAAAATCGTGATGCGCGTGTAATTCTTATGATTTCCCTAAGATTTTATATGATTTTATTTATTTTTTATTTTTACGTTAATTGTTTGCTGTGCATGTTGTTATCGTATGGGGCGCGCACTGTAATTGAATGACTTTTCACTTTACTTTTGCATATGTAACATGAAATGCCAATGAACACTTTAAATTTTGAATGTTAAATGAGCACAAGTTTTGATTGACAATCAAGTTTTGAGCATTTTGAGTGAGTTGTTCGATTTCGATTTCGAAATGTTGCATGTAAGTAAATAAACAAACATAACGGTGCGTAAACATATGTATCAATCACTCACATATATACTTATTGTATTCAAATATTTTCCTATATCTAGTTATGTCTCTTTTTTATAATTGTTCGTTGGAAATTTCAACTGTCATCATTGAATTATTTTGTTACCAGAAATCCGAAAATCCCCACTTCGTTTCCAAACGCAGAGCCAAAAATGTCACCGCAATGTCAATGTATCGTGCGCATTGTTGCGCTGTTGCGTGATTATGCAGACCATGATTTGCAGTAGGTTGTACTTACTTCATCGGACGCGCTTGTGTAGTCAGTCGTTCGTGCAACAGCGCTGCATGTTTTAACTGTGCGCAGCTATCAACAATTCGTCGATAAACATCCACTTGGCATCTTAGTTTTGTGTGAAGCTGGGCCGCCCTTACCGCTGTCACTACCAATTGCTAATACAATAGAAGAATGCAAATACAGTGAGGTGCATAGAAATGGTGAAGGTAAAGAAAATTATACTTCCTTTATTCTATCGGCCTTACAGAGTGGCGAATCAAACACACAACTAGTTTGAGTGGTATAAATTGGCATAAAGAATTAAGGAGGGAATACAAGACAGTTAAACCATTTATTTTATATGATGGATCTTGCAGAGTGGCGAATCAAACACACAACTAGTTTGAATGGTATAAATTGGTATAAAATATATAGCATCAATAAGAAGTAGTTTAACCAATTTCCAATAAAATAGACATTAAAGAATAGCGCATCGAATAGGTAACTTGTATAAATTCCTTGAATATATTGGCATAAAAAACTAATAAATTTACAAGAAGCCGGTTAACCGCTTTTCGAAGAAATAGACTTTGCATAGTTGCGAATCGACAACAACTGGTATAAAAAATAAACTGATATAAAGAAATAATGACGAACATTCATTGTTCAGTGCAAGAAGTAGTTTAATAATTTACTGTACGATAGACTTTACAAAGTGGCAAATCAAACTGGTATAAGTAGAATAAGCTGGTATAATATAATAAAGAACGAAAAAGAAATAAGTTCTATATTTCCTATATTTGCAGAGGAGCAACCCTTGCCGTGGCAAGTCGAACACACAACAGGTATAATCGAAATAAACTGGTCCAATTAAATATATAATGAATTAGAGAGAGTTAAACCATTTTTCTATACGATAGACTTTGCAGAGTGGCCAATTGAGAAAAGCAAAGTATAATAAACTGGTATAATAAGTAAAAAGCAGTCTAACTAATTTCTGTACAATATACCTCTAAGAGTGACGAATGGCACAGATAAAACCACAAAAAATGAGCTGTTAAAACCATATGATAAACATAACAGAGTGGCGAATCGAACACAAAACTAGTATAAACGGAATAAAATAGCTTAATGTTGTATAGAATGAAAAAAATAAGTCAAAGCACTTTTCTGTACCATAGATTTTGCAGAGTGACCAATTTAAAAAATCAACTGGTATAAGCATGATAAGCTGGTATAAATAAAAGAGAATTAGCAAGGATTAGCTTAATTAGTTTATTAATTATTAACATTTCACCTTATAGAATGGTGAACCGAATAGATAACTAAAAGTATCAAAAAATAAGCTGTTAACATGATTTTCTATACGATTGGCCTTGTAGAGTGGTGTATCGAACACATACATGGTATAAGTGGAATAGACTGATATAATGTTATAAGGAATGAATGAGGAACAGGTAAACTATTTTGCTGCTAAATTCAGCCCATCTGAGGCAAGAAGACAATGGTTAACTCTCCTTGCGTAGAGAACCGGCTTTCGGAAGTATTTGAAGTTTGAGTTTTTAATCACTACGTCAAGTGATGTTAAGAAAATCATTCAGAAAGCAGCACAACATTTGAAAATTTCTAGCCAAAGCAGTAGTTAGAGACCCAGCGTAACAGTTCGGAATGTATCGAAAAAGTCTGGAGCAAAATATTGTGGTGTTTGGTATACTTAAGGATATTCTATAACTTTTGCTTTATTGGCGTAGTCATCGTTAGAGCCGGAAAGGGACTCTCATCCGAGGCTGTTTTGTTATTTTCATTGAGGGGAAGAATGCTTCGCCTTCAAACGGATGTTTTTTGGCTACAAAGAAAATACTTGGTCTAACACCAAAAGTGGTGAGCTGGTTGAGTCATATGTAAAGAATATTTTCTGGCCACTCTCAAGTGAATAGCGCTCAGAGAACTTTCCTCACTTGGGTGAACTTCTACACATGGTTACATGGAATAAAAATGATATGCTTTTCAAAATATAATTTAAATAATCAAGATTATTGTTGACATATCTGAATTAAAATCGTTCGTTGATTTGAGGTGAAAAATAGGGTAAGGTGCACGAAGGATGTCATTAACCACAAAATATCTTTATACTTTATACTCGTCAGTGTTCCAACATTATAAACGAAATTCAATATATTTATACAACAAACTTACACAATCTGTCCTGAACCTTAAAACTCCGAAAGGAATATCCTCTCTCTATTATATTTTTCTATTAGAAGTTAGTATCTTGCCCCGCTGTTGCGGTGATATACCGTCCATAATTAGGCGGCCTTTCAAGCTGCTGGACCAATGCAGAATATTTCAAGCAGAGGCCTTTGCCATATGGGAAAGTTGCCGAACTAGCCTTTTCCTCAGTGGGCACTACCAAAGTTAACATCTTCGTCTTCTGGGCAGCAACGACGGAAATGATATAGTGGACGAGATTGCATCGTAAAACGTGACTGACATTGGTAAACCGATCCATTGTATATCGCACGATCTGAACAAGAGCATGACAAACAAATTGAAACGCTATGGAATGATCTAACGCTATGCAAAACTGCAAAAGTAATATTCAACTCGACAATGAAAATGGAAATGGAATAGTCACTGCTCACAGTCGGCACCCGCCTGCAGAATGGAGTTGGCTGTTCGAGACGATTGCAATAATTGTGAAGAGCAAGGATTCAGGAAAACAATGGAGCATCTCTTGTGCAGTTCTCTCACATTAGCAAAGTAACGCCTAAAGCATTTGGGTTCCACACGGTATGAGGCACTGGAATTTTTAACGATAGTGCGTCCGCAGAACAGATTGAAATACACTTGACCACAGCAAGTGTAATCGTGCCTGATTGAGCCTTGAGTGCATCCCTCCTCAACCTAAAGTTATTTAGCCTTCTCATTATAAATGACTTGTCTTCATGGGTTTCTTTTTCTATGCCCTACACTGTATCTGTACCCTACTTCTATGCGTGTATATGTCCTTTTCTTTAGTTGTTGGTCAACACAATGCGCTCTTCCACCTTTTGGCTCCTTAACGAAACGTAAGCAAATCGCTACAGTCTTAGGACACACACACACACATGCACACGCACGAAAATACACCGCTGTTTGAGAATTCAAGCAAATATTCAGCGCAAATATTTTGTGGTGCTCAATAACAACAACAACGACAACAGCAGAATGAACGTGAAAAGTAACAACTGCGGTAGCGACTACAGCAACAACAAACTTTAGCTCATACACTACTTTCCTGCGACTTGTTGTTGCAATCGGACGGTCGGTCGAATGTTGATGTCTGGCGCTATATCTCCAGCATCTAAGACCATAAATAACTGGCAGACAGTAGAGCCGTTTAAGTTGGGTGTTTGACATGTTAACAGAGGCGAAACATTCTTCACTGCTGCTGCGAGACAAACTTTAAGAAGTTGAAGTGGGAGAAACGATAGAGATGGTGAGCGCGATACAATCATGAATTCAATCCGTTGGAACACTTACTCAGTACGATATTTTAGGGGTTTGAATTTCACTGTTGTGAGTTGTTCTACTTATATGCCAAATTTATTTTCGTTCAATTTGAATAGAAACTGCGACGAAGAGGCAGGCGGAGGATAATTATAAACGACGACGCCACAAGGTCTGAAAGAAAGCTTTGGGAAATATATGTTATCACTTGGATCCAATAAGTTCATGGAAAAGGATCAACAAAGCACAGTGAGCTTCGGCGCTTATATCTTCAGATTGCACCCGGGATTATATTTATCAAGCTAATAGAACCGTCTTCAGTCGACATGGGTATATTGAAATCAGATCCAAGCGAAATACCAATCGCTTTTGTTCGTGGAGTCCCCACGGTATAATACATTCGAGGAGGTATCGTTAGCGAGGCTGTTAACACCTGCGTCAAGCTCAGGCATTCTAAAGGATGACTACTAATCATGTACCTAGCAACTGAACACCATCTGGTATCGCAAAGAGCCAAAGCTGGTATTTGCGTAGCTTATAGACCTACCAGATTAACCTGACCATATAAGTAAATGCCTGCTTATAGTAATCTTGTCTTTGCATAAAGATACTAAGACATCCGACCTATTAACTTCAAGTCAGACCAAAGCTCTAAGCTCAGTCGACGTTCCAAAAATTTACAACGATCTCTTGATACTTCATGTCGATGCGCAGGCATTTGCACCAAAACAATATACAGGCATTTTTTAAGTCACCCGATGGTGCGAAATCTCCAAACTAGCTCCGACGGTAGGCCAGCGTACATTTTGTAAGTATTTTGCGGTGAAATATTTCTCGGCTGCCTCGACAACTAAGCTCAGTAAGACTAGAGTCTTAGTATACCAGCCGATTGCCTTCAAGATTATGTGTTAATCATCCAATCATCCCATGCTTATAACATTACTCTGAGGGTAGGTCATCGCCTGCTTCTTAAGTCTCTTACGGTGAATCGACATTAGTTGAGGCCACTTGCTAAATCAACACAGCCAAGTTGTTAAAACAAGTGTAGCCTTTGAGATAGTTGGAGTAGAGTCGAACAAACTCTTGAGGTATTATAAATATTCCCAGCCATTTGCTAATTTAATGCCTTCAAGATTCTGTGTTAATCATCCAATCATCCCGTGTTTCTAACGTAGCTCTGAGGTTAGGTCATCGACTACTTTCTAAGCCTCTTACGGTGAAGTGAACGACATTAGGTGAGGCTAAATCCACGCCCCCAAGTTTTTTAAACAAGAGTGGCCTGCGGGATAGTTGTAGTAGGGTCTCTGTATAAAAAAGGAGGAAATAGATAGGTCATGGACATATTGCTAATGAGGCGAATAACTACAGCTCAGTAAGACTAGATTTCTGGGTAAGTTTCTTAAAATATGCGAAGAGTGAAAAAAAAATAGTTATTGTCTTAAGAGAAAGCCAAACCGGGGCCATAATTTTGTTATGCTTTCCCAGGCGTCTTGTTATTTCGGTAATATTATACAGTATATATCAGAGGATCTAAAGAAGACTCATCAATCATATAAAGCAGCTGAAGAAAAACTTTAGGAGCGCATCATTTCGAACTAAAATATTCAACTCCAATGTTAGACCCACATCCAAAAGCGGTAAGTTTTCATGCAGCCGAAGGAAATGCTTACTTGCTGTTAGATGATGAAAAAACTTGGACTTCGAAGTATCAAAGCTCCAAAAAAATTGGAATCAAGCTCAAATTCTATCACAGCATTCGAAAGAGTCTTATTATGGAACTTTGCAGCCCCATATTGCCACAGGATATAATAAGTAATATATTGATCTTCGTCACTAATCTAGTTTGAGTCAAATTCTTTAAACTGCAATTTCTCTTAAAATCCATGAGAGGGTTCCGTGAGAGAAGCCCTACTTTTGCTAGTTAGAAACATAGCTAATGGAAACGGGAAGACCCGAATTACTTTAAGTGCTCTATAAAGTTCCCAATACTTCCTGGCAACATAATTCACAACTTAAAACATAATAGCACTTCCACTTGGCTTAGACCCATCGCTGCCCCTTTTCAAAAACTCTCCTAGCCTCAAACTCTCAAAATCCTCCATTACCTTGCCCACGACACGAATGCCGATCTGCCAAAATCTAATCGCAATCGGATCGCGTGCAACACCAGATGCTGTAAAGAAACAACGAACGAAACCAACAACAACAACAGCAGTAAAATAAACTTTCAACACACCTATCACTCAGACAAAAATCTGCCATCCATCGACTAGTTGTTGGGTTGCATGCAAGTGCCGATGATTCTCCAGCAAGATTTTAATTACAACTGCGTTCGACTTGCAATTATTTACATAAACACGATCACAATTCATGGCAACAGCAACAATGCATCATCATGTAGATGTCGAAGATGCGCTGTGTTACATTCCACAGCAAGCAGCCGCTGAACCAATAGCCACTGCCACACCACAACCATAACGCAAAACAAAAATAAAACAAAAAAAAAACAAGAAAGCGYAAGAAGAAACGATAGCAGCGCCCAGCAACCGATCACCGATCGCAATCAACTCAACACTCGATCGGACACACTTGGACTGCTGCTGCTGCTACTCCTGCCACAATCAAGCGCTGTCCGTATGTGTTGCAAGGTAACGCAATCGCTTAGTTGGGATCATTGCGCCATTAATACTCTGCGCGACGATGCGCACCAAGACGGAGAGCACGACGAGTATGCGCCCCTGATCCTCAGCGTATGTGCAACGTCCAATACGCAGTCGCGTTAGAGCTATTGTTGATATGGTGTGTGCTGCTGGAACGATCGCCAACTGGCGTGTACATTAATTTATTGAAATCATGTCGCAGAGTCGATATTGATACAAATCCATTTTGGAACGCGACGCAGATGCTCACAAGTATGTTTATGTGATTGTCACATAATATATATATTATGTATCGATATATACATCAAGGTGTGTGTGAATGGTAGCTATTCCAATTCTGAGCATAGCGAGGAGGTTACTAACTTGTGATAGAACTATTTTATGTTTAGAAGAGCGTTTCAAATGGGATTTAGAGGAACATAGCGATTACCGCAAGCGAGCTTCTGAACCACACAGATCAGTTTAATTGGAATGGTCATGCGAAATATATGGCACCAGCAAACTGCAGAACGCTGTTAGAGAGATCATATTTCCTCCAACTTTATCACTTTGGGAAGTCGTCGGTACGCCGGGTCCATCTGCCGTGAATGGGGCAAGCGGTGATCAACAAGTATAACATGTGTGGCTCAAGATCTTTCTTCTTAAAAATGGAATACAAGAGGTCTCTCCCACTACATATTATTAGAAGAGTTCATCTCGCCAAGATGATAGGTGGCCGACTGCACACTATCCAAAAGGCTCACAAGCAGTAAGGCCACGTTCCAAACGCATTTTTCCAAAAGCTGTATGGTCTAAAACGAGGTGAGATCTTTCTTATCACATATCCAGCTTTTGTGAGAATTAGATTAAAACATCTCAATAGGTATACCTTCGAACCTGACGAAATGACTTGAATTGATGTCAGCCGGCGTAATAAATTATTCCATAGTTTTGGCAATCACAAAATTTCAGCATTCACAGCCGTTCTAGAGTGATCCTGAGTTACTTTACGAGTTTCAAGGTTTATGTCATCTGATCAATAAGAACCTCAGAAGAAATACTTTTGTCAATAGCCAACGTTTACCAATCGTTCAAATTTTTTCGAAAATTCCCGTTCCGTAAAGAATGTGTTTCGTGTGCTTCGCTTAACTTATTCAACATAATCGCCCGACTGAGCATACTATTCGCAACACCATCACACATCTTGAGACCCAGCATTCATTATTGGATACTATGCGATTGAGTAGATCACATCTAGCAAGCACTGAAGAAAATATAGCAGTTGTAGATGAGAGCGTGTACGAAGACCGTGGAGAGTCGATTCGGCACCATTCACAGCAACTCGGACTGACGTACAGAACGACTTGGCGCATTTTACGACGAGATCTTAAATAGAAAGTGTACCATAAACAGCTTGTACAAGAACTGAAGATGCTCTATGTTCCCAAAGGACCTCGTTTCGCTCAATAGACTCTTGAAAACTTCCATGAAGATCTGACGTTTTCGAGCCAAATTTTATTCAGCGATGAGGCCTAGTTCTAGCTCAATGAGTATGTAAAGAAGCAATACTGCTGCATTAGGGACAAAGAACAACCTGAAGAGATTCATGAGCTGACATTTCCTTCAGATAAAAACTGCGATTCGGTATGGTTTCTGAGGTATAGGGTTATCAGCAAGGTAATTGTGAATTCGAAAAGTGTAGTGTATTAAGTGTGCAGAATTCAGTTTGGCTTTTCTTTCTCTACAACTTTCAACAATTCGGTCGATAATTCCCACTACATAAGGCCGAAATTTTATCTATCCTTTATAGATCTATAACATGGATTTTGACCGGCTGTAGATCAGTATAATGCTTCTGACTGTTTGAGCATCACAACGGGACATCTGAAAGTTCAAAATAGGCAGGGAGCCTGATTTGAGCCAACTTTATTTGTATTATAAGTCCCGCTTTAACTATTATCCTGGAGGCCACACACTAAGGCCCCTTGCGTTTTGGTCTCTTATTATTCCACTTCTATTATATGGCGCAGAAATATGAAAGATAAGAGTTCTAAATGAAAAACCACAAAAGGTCTTTGGAGTCGTCCGCCTGATCGAAATGTACCGAAGAAGTTGAAACCATGAACTGTATGAACTCTACGGCGACATAAATAAAGTTAAGTGAATCGAAGTCCAACGAATGCGTGGGTTAAGCCATGGCGTGCATATGACTGTCAAACCATATGACCAATCAAAGGATAGAGACAGCTAGCAAAGTTTTGTGTTCTCGCTGTAGTGCCAAAGAAAAAGAATAACTATCCAACTAATTATTGTGCAAATTTTAAATCTCATCTTATTATTTCTTTATACGATAAGTATCCTCCGAGTTGATACCAATAAAGAGTTCTTTCTGCCAAATCCGGTTAAAATATTGTAGCAAATTATATAAACAATTTTCTAATGTTAGAAGAACATCAGAAAGATATAAACGAAGAATCACTTTGATACAAATTTCTGAAACCATACTGCTCTGTGTTCCGACACCCAAGAAATTAATTTCTATTATACAATTTATCGCAGAAAGTTGCAACACTCATCAACTCCGGTTTGCCAAAAGTCAATCCCAACAAAGGTGTTGCAAGAAACTTGGCAAGCTGCTGAATAGATTGGTCCGTCTGTCGGTATGGCAGTTCAAGCAATATTAGAACGCCCCTCCTATGTTAACCTCAATTTCTTAAACACTTATTTTGATTTGTGCGTAAGTTTGTTCATTTCTTAAGAGTTTTGCGCCTTAAGTTGGAAAAAATTACATAAATATATATGGTGAAGTCTAAATATGTCCGTACAGTTTCTACCCACTTGTTGTGCCACGTCCTTGTCGCGGCCGAGCAATATTTCATTTTGATGAAAGGATGAAAGTGAACTCAACGACAAGCATATTTTTCAACAGCTTCTCCGTCTCACAACAAACACAAAAGTTGCAGCTAAACTTATTCCTCGGCCGACCGTAGTGTGGCATGTGAATGTGTGCTAACGTGCGCCACCACTTGCTGCTCACTTTTGACGAGTTCGACTCGGTTGAGTTGTAATGCTGACATTGTTTGTCTTCATTTAATGACGTCCACAACTTTTCCTAATCGTCACAGCTCGTCTCGCAATAATGACAGCAATTAATTACGGGCATTTTTCGGCCAACAGGGATGTTAACATATCGCGTCATTTTGTTCGCTCGTACCAAATCGTTGGATTGTGTGCAGCCGTTAAGGATATTGTAACATTCTTTTTCTTCTTTCAGCGTTTTGTTTTTTCCTTTCCTTTTTGCTTAACAGCAATCGCGCATATTATGCTCAACTTGTCAGTTACATAGTCGCCAGTTACAAGTTACAAACATGCAACACAATACCCCAACCTTTACTCACTTATACTATATAGAACGATCGATGGCAAATAGTTGAGCTGCTGTTGTGACTCATGTCCTTGTCGTTCAGCCGCTCAGTGGGAATTACGAGGCAACAAAAAGCGTGTTGACGACTGAGCTTGTATTGTTAAGTTGAAACACGATGATCATGTCGACAGCAGTTGCCACAGTGAACAACAGTAACAAGCAGGGAAATGTCAATAATAGCAAAGAAGGGAAAAAAATAACAAGATTTACTCGAACTGTTATATTGGCTGTCATTTGGTGAACGAGAGAGAGCGAGAGATCTCAGGATCATGCGTACGAAGTCATGTTTGCTTTTTTTTGCTGCGGTATTGAGTCTGTAGGTATATTAAGGTGATCCGACGTAGTATGATATTTTTTACTCAAATTTTTTCAGTCAATCTTCTTAACTTGAATTACTGGATTCTCTCAAAAAATTTACTCTTGAGTTAAGTCCTCATTTTTCCTTTGAAACTTCCAAATACTCGGTAGGTAAAAGATTCATAAAAATATTGTATTACTTCAAATCCAAGAACATATTGTTCGTTCAACTCTTTGATAACGATTTAATCAAAAGCTTTAACCGCCAAGTTTCGCTGTTCCGAACCTTTATTACATATTTTTGCAAGATCTCGGTGAGGGTTTTCATATCGATCTGTTGAAAAACTTGCCAAATATTCACTGGTATTTTAGGACCTGTATCAACAGTTGACAACGCCGAAACGTGTGATATTAGGTTAGATGGCTGATCTAGGATCACACGTAGACTGCTATATGTAGTTCTTTGTGAAGCCACAGAAAATAAGACCTTCTGTGTTCGAACTTATAAACTTATAAATGAGCAAAGCGCTTAGTAGCCAATGCAAATTTGCTTTGGCGTTTAATTTTCATTTCCGCCAATTCGGTGAGATGTCTGAAGGTATGTGCTCCTAAGTGATAAGTCTTAACCTCTTAAACGCAGGACAGTCAAGACGAAAGTTTTGAAGAGATCGCTTGCAAACGATCTTTGGTCAAAAGGCTTTTGCGACAGCGCATGTTCTGATGTTGGCCCAGCTATCTAGTGGTAAAAGACAAGAGGATACAGCGACCGTGATTCTAGTGTGTATTTTCTTCGCTGTGGCCTGAATAGCTCCTGACACCCTTCAGTACCTTACCCCCAAGCTTTGACCATTCCATAAAGAAGCTCACAGCCCCTCAGCTCCAACGGTTTCTTCCCAACCACAACCCCCTTGCCGGTATATAGGCAGAGAAAGAGTATCCATAATTTGGTTTGGCGATTCCGTGATGCCAGTGATGAAGTCAAAGTGAATAAGGATTTCCGAGTTTTCAGAAACGTGTTCTTTTAGAAACCTACATCTGATATTACGTCAATCTATTTTAAAACCATATTGATTTCAGCCTTATTTTCGATGATTACGAGGTTCCGAAAATGTGTTCGATTTGCAGAGAAGCGGATATCTGGATAGGGGAACAGGAAAGGAATTGATTTGCAAAATATGTTCAAATATGCGAGTTGTTTCTAAAGGAATATGCGATATGTTCCCATTTTTGTGATTCCTAAATAGATGTGTCTAGACTATTAAGAACCGAATACCTTGATAAAGGAAACGGAAGGAAATTTATGAAGATAATATATCCAAATATGCGAGCTCATATTTTTAGGGATTCCGACGTTCAACCGGATGCAAATACGCTGAATGTTCCAATCCAACATTTGGGATTCCGTGGTTCGAAATACGTGTTTGGGCTATGCAGCCCAATATGGATATCTGGATATCTTAATCAACTAATGGGAAAAGAATTAATGCGGTTATTTGTATATCTGGGATCTAGGCGACCAAACGGAAGCCAAACCTTAGTCTCCGAGACTTCATTACTAATCATTTCCATAAACAAAGCGCTATAAAACAGCTTTCACAGTCAAATAAAAATTAAAATATCCTAACTTTGTCAACTCTAAACTCTTCTCCTATTTCTGTCACCATAATGCACACACTAATAAACAAATAAATACTAGACAACCGGTCAGCAGGCGATCGCGCGATCGATGAGAATCGATTATCGCGCACAACAGCCGCACCGAAGATGCCTATCACTTTTGAAATACTTAAGCCAACAGCAGCATCAACAGCAACAAATGCAAAACTGCATAGGCCAGATCAGAAGCGCGAACACACACACAGACACAAATACACCTTTAAGTGCAAAAGTCGCCTCGTCACTACGCCTCGTCCCCGCCCGCCTGTCGCTGTATTCGTGCACATGCATGCTTAGCAGCTATGATTACGATCTCATTAAAGAGCATCAACAATATGTATTATATACAATAAACAGCTACCTGACAACGTTGCAATGGGCGATTGGTATCATCGTTATACCGACTGCGCTAGATAGCCGACGCTCATTGCTCGAAAGCATGCAACCAGCTGAAGAGTCTAAGGTACTTCGTACGTGCATATATGCCATGAAGGACTGTATAACACACCATTACTTACGATTATAATAGTGCCGACTAGTCTGATGGAAGTCTACTATTTGGATGTTCGCTGTATCTTCACGTAATCTTTGCAATTGAAGGATGGTTGGCATATTTCTATGATTTAGAGGCTCATTAGGGCAATTTATGGTTCATTACAAGATTGCATTTTACTCTAAACTATTCGTGGTAATAGTGGCTGTATTCAAAACCTTCTTGTTATGGGATATTAGTGGTAAATATTTTCCACATCGAAGAAGAAAGATGATCCACTTAACATCCTCGAGTTGAAAATATCAGCGACAGCGCTGTCAGCGCAACCTTTCTCAGCTTTGAAAGGAAGCGAAAGAGGTTGGTCTTGCGGTTGAAGGTGGTTCGTGTGTCTTGAGAACTAAGACTCCATTTTTGTATATCTCGGAACCAGCAAAAATTCCATCAACAATCTAAGCCTGGAGATCGAGCGGAGAATAAATCTTGCAAGCAGGTGTTACTTCGGTCTCCGTAGGCAATTGAGAAGCAGATCCCTCTCTCGACGAGTAAAAATTGCGCTCACTCATTATTCCCGTCGTATTATACGGCGAAAACACATGGGCGAAGATGAACCGAGAAGAGAAAGCCAGGGAGCTTCTCTAGAATCTGTTTTCCGCAAGAATGAAAAATGCAGATGAAGAGATCACGAACTGTATGAGCTCTACTGTCACATGGATAAAAATGCAAGGAATGATCGGGTTAGACCAAGTTGTTTCATGGGAGGACAATAGAAACACGATCACCCACTCATGTTGTTTTTGTTGTTGTAACGGGTACCTAATCCCCGTTAGGATGATGATAAATCGCTACAATCCTGTAGGCACAAGAAAGTGCTGTTTCGAAGGAGTCGGACCAAAGGGAGAAGGGTGTCAGATGAGTAGGGTTAACAGAGCCGGCAAAGAGGTGATCAGTGTCATGTTAGGACTCATGGAACGCTGGACATATATTTGTTTTGTCAGAGTCTATTCTGAATAAGTATGAGTTTAACCCCTATTGTTGGATATCGTCGACGTAGTTGAGGAATGACCTCTTGCTACTCCTAGGAGGCAGTTTTGCTCCAAACAGGTGACTGCAAGGAAGATTTCTGCCAAAACAGGAACTAGTTGGAGAGGAATTCACAATGCTCCTTAATTGGGAGCCTACGGAGCTCTACTAAGCAAATCTGTGCCTCTAATGAAACTATTGCATGCACCGAATTCTCTGACCAAACATAAAGATATTTAAGTATAAATCTATTAAAAAATAAATCCAACTAGAAAATAGTTTATTTAATTCGATACAGTAAGACTTGACAAGTCATCTCTCAAAAAATGCAGCTAAATTCTTAATAAAACTCCGTACGCCTGGTGATATACCCGAATGTGTGTTCATGTTTTGCAAAAAATTGCAATATTATTATTGTCACAAGTATACTATATTTCAACCAGTCATTTACATAAGAATGGCGGTAGTGACTCTCACACAGCTATATTGTACTATAGTAATAACAACAATATACACAATTTTTACGCATACATATCTACTGAAATTCATTGAGATATATGTATGTAACTATATCTATGTAAAGTAAATACAACAATCGCTTAGAAACAATAAACAATGAACGCATAAATCAATGTAATTAGCTGTAACGACTTTTATTATTGTATAATACAGTGGCTACAAACGGAAGATGCTCGAAATAACATTGAGCTGCTATCTATAGGAAAATCGCATTAAGATAAACTACTTATTTGCTATACTTGCTCCGTTGCTCAGTTTTTGAGATATCGCTCTGAAGTTTTACATACCTCTTTTTCCCCTCTAGAGGTTGCTCATTCCACGCAACCGCGGATATCGCACTACTATACTCATCTTCCATACAAACTGAACAATCAAATCAAGTTATTGTACGGAAAACTTTTTTGCTTGGTATGAATTATTGACCAAGATAACGTTAAAAATAATACGGCGGTGCAAACTGACGTTGAGCGATGCTAAAAGCTCCGTCAGGATCGGGAAGAGCCTGTCTGAACCGTTTGATACCAAACGAGGTTTCAAACAAGGCGACTCCCTTTCGTGCGACTTCTTCAACCTACTTCTGAAGGAAATAATTCGAGCTGCAGAGCTTAATCGAACGCCGATGATTTTTCTATCATTGGACTGAGTAGACAATTGAGAGGTAAAGTCTTCTCTCGACGAACAAAGACCATACTCTACAAGTCACTCATTATTCCTGTCCTAGTATATGGTGCAGAGGCATGGACGATGACAGCATCTGATGAGTCGACGTTGCGAGTTTTCGAGAAAAAGGTTCTGCGAAAGATTTATGATCCTTTGCGCGTTGGCCACGGCGATGGAACGATGAACTGTATGAGATATACGACGATATACGACGAGATATACAACGACATAAGTAGTTCAAGGAATTAAGAGAAAGCGGCTACGCTGGCTAGGTCATGTAAACCGAAGGATAAAAACACTCCAGCTCTGAGAGGATTCGACGCTGTGCCCGCCAAGGAAGCAGAGGAAAGACCTTTACTCCGTTGAAATCGAATCGTTCTTGTCTGAAAGCTTCTTAATTTTCATAAGGTATTTCAGCTTCGGTGCCACCGAAGTTGACGTTTTTTCAATCTTTAAACTTGCGAATGGAACTGCTCCTTTATTGCTTGTTCTGCAAACGTAACACTTCATGGTTGCATTTATTTGTACTTCCTCTCTGTATATTTGTTTGCCTACGTAAATTCCGCCACTATTTCATTCGACTTTTGTAAACAGTGCGTCTTGAAACACACATGCACACATACAAAAACACACAGACGTACCAGCATATGTGGGCGTGTATGGAGCTCATTTCAATTACATACATTCTTCTATTCTCACTTATTGTCAGCAATTTATCTCACAGTGTGATGCAAACGTATAAATCTTTCAACACCACTGTAGTTGAGGTAACAAACAAACGAACACCACTTGAACACTTACAAACACCCAAAAAAGCGCTTAAGTAACATTCCAATATGATAATTCAATTTCAAATTAAAATAAATATTTAAATTTTCCTTGAGTAGCGTGCAAATGTTTCATTTTGATTTTATTTGGGACAAGAATAATTTATTAGTTGTATGGATGTAAGTTTAAGCAGCGGTCAACAAGCAGGAGGTGTTTTAAATTAAATGGGGAACTAATAAATTTGATATTTTTCGTGGCAACATCTGTCTTTACATATGTATGTATGTATTTGTGAACATTATTATTATTATAAATATTTAGGTATTATGTCGCAATATGTGCTGGAAACCCACTTCCACGGCATCTCAAGAAAAATTTGTTTATTTTGTAACTTTTTGGTAACCAGCATTATGTGGACCAGTCTTAATCGCATTCTTTGAGAAATAGAGTACTATTATATAAGACTTAAGGGTTAAAGTCATCTTAAGGAAAATTTATTAAATGTGTAACTAGTTGATAACCAGTACTATGTCGTCCAGTCTTAATGGCATAAGTTGAGAAATAGTAAACTATTATATAAGGTTTAAGGGTTAAAGCCATCTTAAGGAAAATTTATTAAATGTGTAACTAGTTGATGACCAGTACAAGGTGGACCAGTCTTAATTGTTCGAAAAGTAGTAGAAACTTTAAGTTTAAGTAAAACGAATCCATTATTTTTCCACAAAATGGCTTTAATGATATCTATCTGCCGTTATGTACAAGTGCGATCGCGTTGCACTTTAAAAATTATAACATTATTTCGTACTAAAAAAAACTTCTCAGACAGTTTTGGGATTGCATGATTCAGTAATACTAAGCAAGCAAAGATTAACACCAGAAAATACCAATTACTGGCTGGATAAACGAAGTTCGATATATGAGTGTCACACAAGTTAATGCAAAACAGAGCATGAACCGAGTTCCAAACTGTACATCAATGAAACAAAACAATCCATTTCTGAACCTGATAAGTACTGGCGATGAAAAGTGGGTCGACAGCGTCATATAAGAATGGTCGCGGTCGAATCGCTGTGAGCTGGCGTAAAAATAGAGCTGTGATCTTGAGGTAAAATCTTAATCCAAAGCTGTACTGCTAAAATTTTAAGCGTCTGTATCAATTATTCAGAAGCGGGCTTTGAGCGAAAGCACAGCGCGAACAAATTGTTTACAGTCAAATATCCTTGCAGTATTAAATGTATGCTGGTCTCACTAATGACTACAGCTATTTCTAACTCACGGCAGGTTACATGACGCTCTGGCAATATTCGTTTGTGCACAACATAAATAGTTTCCGGAACAACAACTAATTTGGATAAAATCGTCTTGAAGTGATCTACGACTTCGATTGTACGATGAACATAACATCGACAATTACAAGCGCATGATGGAGCTTCATCGCCAGGAACTGAAATAAGGTCATCAATGCACTGCTGCAAAGTGAATCCTCTGGACTCTCCACACCTGGAGAGGGATGTTTCGCCTTCTCACTTAAGCTCACCTTCAAACGGATGTTTTTTGGCTAGGATTCTTGGTATAAGACCGGAAGTTGTGAGCATATTGAACCATATCTAGCAAGAAAGTTCTATAAATAAGAAATATGTTTTCTGCAGAACTTACATTTTTATCAATTTAAAAAGTATTTCACCCAAAAGATCAATACTTATCTATAGTATACAGCATATATAAAAGCTTATAACACCGAGTAGTGTGAACTTAACGAATGTTCTGATATGAAAAAATTACATTTAGATTGTAGGGAAGAATGAGTTTTCCAGCTATTTTCACCTCATCAATATATTTTACCTTACCTAATAGCAAATCCTATCAAATTGAAAGAACACATCGTAGGCGTGCGTTCTCGAGTGCCGAAAAAGAGTGTTCCGAGCTCGCATTCTTCACAGGAAATGTGCAAACAATGCGAATAAAACTACGAATAATTAGGTATCGATATACTAGATATACATCGCAGTTCTTCAACCTTTCCAATACAGAAGTCGGTAACTTGTTGTCTTTTGACTTTTGCTTACGCCCTCAATGGCACTGCACGTGATCAAGATCACCTTTGAGCTTCAAACGTCGCATGGCGTTGTCCTTATCTGGCAAGCTTTTTATTCTAAGGTTTTTCAAAGCACATACTATTTTTGGAAGCAGCAAACTCAATTGAAATCCATACTTCTTTAGAAGAGCGCGCCTTCAACTCGGAGACCCTGTAGTCTTCTTCGGAAGTTCACACGCAGAAATTTTCGAGTTTTGTTTGTCGGCCGAGGATTATTGGGTTTTCTTCGTCAACGTTCATATCTCTGCCATTTTTTTCATGTCTGAAATGTTTCTCAGATTTTGGTCTTAGATTTCGGAACATTACAAGCAGCGTATCTATCATATTTGATGCCTGTTATTTTGGAAATCTTGAAGGATATACCGGGGAGAATGTACCAATCGAACATATCACACATGAAGCTGTATGTAGCATTTATTTCAAGTTCTCTTTTAAGCCGCGTCACTTCAAATTTAGCACTTTCAGTTAGGGATCTGATTGGATTTGCTACATTTCGTAACTTCAGCGGTATCTCATTATTATTTATTATATTCAAAAAATGGAGAGTCTTTTATTTTGTTTCTGAAATAAAACGGCAAATTTCTGGAATATATTTCAGTCACTTTATATTTTTTCAGAGTAGTAAAATTACTAATAAGCCATTTAGCCCTTAGGGGGAGAAATTTCTCCCATATTCGCCTTCTGGATCCGCGACTCCCTAAATTAATATCATCTTGAATTAATCGATATATATTATTGACTATGCTTAAAATGCACGGTTATAGTAAGAAAATATCGATAATTATTTTGCAAAGGTCTTAGACGAGAACCTGTTTAAAAACAGTTTATTTTCCTTAAATAGCTTACACTTTCTTTAATAAATCCCATAAATATCTTCAAACTTTATGAAATCACTTGCTTTCCTACCGCAAACTATTACATGTTATCATAGAAAGCCTTAAGCGCGTTACGATATATAAAATAATGCCTCTCTTTATAAAAAATCGAATAATTTACTTTGATGACGTACCGCAGGATCAACTTGATGACTTTTTCATAAGCTTAGAAATACATATTTACATTCATCTGTAATTACACACTTCAGTCGAATAACCATTAAAAGTAATAGGCTTGTTAAATACGCAACATTAGTGTCTCAAGTGTGGCAGCGACAGCAACTACGAGAAGGCAATGATAAAGGTCTGACACGACGACTCAACGAAAGGATGCAGCTTGCTGACTGACTGACTAACTGTCGACACATAAGTACCAAGTCCTCTCAGGTACTTATATATATTGTAAGGCACGAGTATATAATATGAGTATTGTCAAAAATATGAGCCTTTTCTTTCGAAAATCCTAGCTTAACTCGCTGACATTGCCGCAACAAAATGTCCTGTCCGTTGGCATTAAGAAGTGTTGAAATTCGGATTTTCGCTCGTCATAAATGTTAGATGTGGTTTTTGGTGCTTAAACTGTGCCTTTGCCGTAATGATGACGACGCTTGATGGAAAGTGCTACATGGAAATGTCAATGTGATGAGCACACCAAAAGTGGTGGCAGACCAACGAAATAATGAAAATGAATGGCGTTGGGCTTAAATGTTATATTTAAGTTGGCAAAAGGACAACGCTGAGGTATTTAGTGGTGCGGGTGTAACTACTCATAGCTTGCTTGTCTAAAGCCATATTAATATCTAACAAATATACATACATACCTGAAGTGTTGTGTACTTATGTTTCTTTGTTTGTGGGTGTGAGTGTTCACATATGCATTAATGTGCAAAAGGTTGCTCTTAATGTTGGTCCATTTGCCCGTCTGCTAGTCATTGTGCATTACCGTTAATGCATACAAGAGTGGAATCGCGTTTTGTTGAAAGAAAATATGTTTGCTTGTATGTACAAGTTTACCCATTATTTATTTTTTATAAACAAGAACTTATATGATAAACCTTAGACTGTTGTTATAACTAAGTGTAGGTTATGTTGATTACTGTCCGTTAACAAAATATACCCAAATATAAAAAAATATATTTGAACCATATATACACACAGATAAACGAGAAACTTATTTCGGCAAATAATATAATATGTAAGTAAATTAAAATATAAAAGTTCAGGTGTGATAAGCTAAACATTGAGAAAGGGCGAAAGAAGATTTTATTTCAGGTTCAAATGCATTGAGGTAAAAGTATTTTTTAAAAAAAAATTCATTCACTTTACAAATCGTATAAATGTCTGGGAATCAACGAAGTCTATAGGAACCGCTCAAAATATAAACCACCCTCATAGGGTTATTTTTCACGCAGTTGAGTGTAGCTATAATGTTGGCTTATTCGTCCGACTGCCAGTTCTCATTGGGTGACATGGTACCTAAGCTCTGAAATATTTCATAGAGACATGTTTCCAACAATTTTCTAGGTTAGGTCAGGTAATACTGGCCGGTTATCCCGCCCTACATAGACTTACTGGACCTTAGTAATGTCAGATGGAGTATAGTATAGTTTGAGGTGAAGTTTTGCAAACTTTAAGAACCACTTGATATCTACGTTTGATACTTCGTCTAGTCCCTTGAACTCGAAGGTACTTAAGTCGAGTTCTAGATAGTGAAGGGCACAGGCATAAGAGGTATTATAGCATCAATCTCATGTCAACTTCTTTGCACTTTCTGCATGTATCGCCAACACGTGTTCGCATACGGCTCCAAAGTGATGTCTTGCATATACTTAGAAACTTCATTGTATATCGTTTTTAGTGGCTTTCGTATTTCCTGTACTTGTGCATGATGTAGTATCCAAAATAAATAAAAGCAGGTAAGGACCATCTAAATTCAGATTTAACGGAATACTACATACTCTTGCAACTTGCAACATTTTAGGCACATAAATGAGCCGTTTTCAATATTATTAAGATAACTCGCATATTTACCGACATAAGTATACAGTAAAAAGTCAACTGAAAGTTCCACCATCTTTTTATAAGGTATAGAGATAATCGAAGTATTGACCCCATTTTTATAAGGTATAAAAGGGGTAATGGAAGTATTGATCCGATTCCGCCCTTTTTGACATATAGTTTTACTATTATTAGAAAAGGACTCTCTCACAGATTGTCTGATATTTTCGATAAAAAAATCATATTGGAAATTCGATACACATATTCGGTATCTGGAGATTCGAATAGTTTTGGTACGATTTGAACAATTTGTGGTCATAAAGACCAGGTGGAGGAGGACCTGGCTATACTTTTCAACCAGAGGAAAGAAAGAACGAGTGGTACGTAGTTGTAAACTTGAGTGAGCGTGAGTCGAAAAAGAAGAAGTTAATACGAATTGTAGGGTGGTGCCTGCTCGGGCTTGTTTATGGTTCATTACCAATGATATCACTACGCCCTGGAACCCATTACTGGTTTATTGTGAAATATTATATTACATCCACTAAGAGATCTAGGCATTATTACACTATCTTTCTTGAAACTCTAGGGGAACTCAATGATTTCAACGACACAGAAAAACAAAACTTCTTTCAACGCTTGGAGAACACTGCAGTGGTCTGGTAAACGGAAGGTGATTTTAGTATTTGAATTTTCTGAACCTCCACGTTGATCCATACGATCCTGTCTATCAGACTTCTCTCCCACTCTTTTTTGAAAGGGAAGGAGATGTTGAGGACCGAATTTAATTTCACTTCTATAGAACTACGAAAAGGGTAACCCAATCGCACGTGGTAAATACTATATATGACAATTTAAATTTATTTATATCCACCACAACCACAAAAAATAAGGAACTCATTTCATTGGCACTCTTAAGACTTCTACATATTTGTTTTAATTTTTTCAGGCATCTATCTTATACATGCAAATCTAACACAACAATTCATGTCCAACGCCAACAATCTGCAGTTAACTTGTTTTCACCATAAAGAATTTTTATTTTTTATTAGCATTATTTTATTTTTTATTTTTTTTCTTTTAGTTTTTTTTTCCAATGCTGAAACAACACGTTCCAATTCAGTTCGATTTAGTGGTGCGAAGAGATATTTCACATCAAAATAAACAAATCATCAATCAAGTGAACCACAGGAATCGTACTCAGTTGAAATGTGTGGAAAAGTGCACTCCATTTGGCACAAGCGACGCTGAAGCGGTGGCAGGCGCTGGTTGCCAGCCAACCCAGAACAGAAGAACAGGCGGATAGGCAGCTTGACAGTTCCCTGATATGTACAATTATTAGATATATTATGCATAGGTGTATATGTATGTATATAGAGCTTATATACTTATACACATACATATATATGTATATATTTATTGTTACACACATAAATACTAACACACAACCAAATGAGTGACTGACAGCTGAGTGGCGATTGAAGGCCTAAATATTGCTCATCCGATACACTTACAGACATATGTTTATGTATGTATTATCTGTGGGCCAACTTACATATATTTGCAAGCAAATGAATTGAAACACTCCGTTGAGTCAGTATTTACAAACAACTGCCATAGTTTGAACGCAATAATTCAGCAATTTTATTGGTATCATAAAACACTTACAAGCTAATAAATCGGCACATCAGCCATATCCAGGCAGCTGTAACATGCAGCCGACATTGATTCAACAAAATGCCGCTATGAATCATCAAGATCACTTCTACTTCGCGCACACTACTCCGTCTACCCAGCTGTGAATAGCCCAATTCGTTGAGCGCAAAGCGCAGTCGGCTGTTCACGTGATTGAAAATTTATGTATATCCGATGCTGCCGAGGTGATTATTTCGCTGCGGTTGCATTCGACAGCAACAACAACAACCATGTGTAAGCAATGCGCTGCAATCAGAGGTCCATCAACAGTTTGCTGCTTTGTACACCAATCGACCGCACGGATCATTTTAGCCGACTGTCGAAAGTGACGGTGAGTGGTGGTTTGGCTTGATCTATGAGTACTATGCTTTAAAAGAGGAGATGATGTGGGTTGTTCCAGATCAAATAGAAGTACCAAAAGTTACAAATTGTTCTTTTGTGACAACAAGTTTGGATTGCTTATATCTTATAGAATCGATTGCCGTCAAAGAACTAAAATTTTAAATCTCTGGAGCAAAAAATATTCATCAGATAATATTCATGCTAACAAATATGTTCTGTTTAATCTCAAAACGTTCGTTGTGTTGACTTGATCAAAAATTATTCTTGATAACAGTTTCAGAGATTGTAGGGCCTCCTCCTCGAGCATTGAAGTCTTGTTTCGGTGAGATTCTTCAATAAGTACAATGATCCTGAGAACGATGCCAGTGGTAACTTAGCTACTGGCCGGTTCAGCCAAGCCACTAAGTTGAAAGGTGCGTGCCGAAGTTGAACCAGTACACATAGCGTTTTGCGAAGTAGGACCTAATATTGGTTTCACATAATAGTCGAGTCTGTCGTTAATCAAGCAGCGCGCGTTTTACGTTTGTTTTTATGACAGGTTCGTAAGCAGCGTTGTCAACGAGCTAGGAAATCTGGGTTAATAACTCATCTTTCTGCTGATACTTGATTACCGAAGCCAAAGAGAAAATAAAGAAATTAATGTCGCAAATAACGGTACCGATCATTTTTCAGCATGAAACAAGTTATCCGAAATGGGAAGTGGTATATTCTGGCCTACATGATATCAGTAAACTACAACGATTGAACTCGGAGTTCCGAAGGTGCAAGCTCGTTATAATGGGTAGTAGCGAATGCAGATGATGCGATTTTGGCAAACATCTCACACGAAGTGTCGTAAAATTCATATATTCAGAACACGACAGTCCTCGCATCGTAGCTTTCAGAGATGATTCCATAATATTTCATTTATTCATAAGCTCTTCGAGAAAAAATCTATGCTCAGGATACGTTTTATTCGGTAAGGGTTTTATTCTGTACTGATTACTAACTTAGAGGCCTAGAAGATTAAATACGTACTTAAGCTCTTCAAAATGTCCGAAGGCTATTAATAACGGTTCAACGTTCCTACCATAGATGACTAACAAAGTGAAATTTAATATCGTCTACTCTGAAGTCAGATGGAAAGTGTTGAGACAATTCTACAAAAACCTCTCAGTTGCACCTTAATTAGCGAAATACATATTCTGTTGAGCACAAGAAGCGTTTTAGACTTCGCACAAATATTTGTGATTTTGTATCGATGTCTGAAATTACGTTAGACTGTACTTTTCACAAATAGCCCGCTTGAAATTGCTTACGAATAATCTGAGAGTATTTAGCTCTATTCTCAAAGTCTTTAGCTCTATTGTAAAGACAAAAAAGGATACCATAAGATGTTGATGTTGGCACTTCCCATAGTTTCTGGTCATAGTTTTGAGCTTCATTTATTTTCAGATGCCGAAACGTCTGACTACTGAATAGCCAGTCACTTCATACAGTAAATACTGCAGAGCTGGACTTAGGATACAAGAAACTCTGTTATGAGGCGGTATTTCTTTGTCATAACTCTCAAGGCTTCTCTAGAAATGTTCATCATATTATGCATTCCGTTGTAATTTACTGTAAAATACTTTTGTTAAAGACTTCTGTGTTTAAAAATAATAAATATAAAATATATTGCATCTTATATTGTGTTATGATATCACAAGCTTTATCAGCATTCTCCATATACTGACCGTATATAATCTATTCTTGACGAAATTGCAATAAGAATTTTTTATATATTGTAATTACACGCTGCACAGCTTTGTAACTCCATAAAGGAAACTCCGAAGACCTGATCAGTGTGGCGAACTGAGTTTAGACATGTACGTCTGTATATAGGCGAACTAGTCCCTCATTTTGTAAGATATCGACCTGAAAATTTGCTAACGTACTTTTCTCTACAAAGAATTGTTTATTTGTTGAAACTGTTGATATCGGACAACTATAGCATGTAGATGCCATACAAACTGAACGACCCAAATCAAGTCCTTATACGGAAACATTTTTTATTTGACCAGATATCGTCACGAAATTTTGCACAGATTAATTTGACAGACAATGCTAAAATTTTCCAAAATATTCTTTAAATCGGATAATCATAGCATATAGCTGTCCCTTGTATAGAATTATTTTTTATTTAAAAAGTTATCTTAAAAGTAACGGATCAAGTTTCAGAAGAATTGTTCTTGTCGGACTACTAAGTTATATTGCTGTGATACAAACTGACCGATGGCCAACCCTACTTATCTGACACCCCTTTCCCTTTGGTCCATCTTAACGGGGACTAGGTACCCTCAGGTAGATCTACATATGTACACCTTTAATGCCATTAAAATTAACCCTGTGAAGTATAGCTGGTTTTAGACTAACCTTAGACAAGAGTATCCACATACAAGAGCATCAATAATAACTTTCGAATTTGGTTCCATAATTCAGCTGTATTATTTTCTTAAAACTTCTAAGAATGGGTTCCGGTTCTTTATTCTTAATGGAGATCTCATCAGCAGTCCAATTATATCGCTCATCCGCACATTTTTCATTAAGCAATTCTAACCAAGTTCCAATATTGATCGTTCATACCTGGAAGTGCCCCTCGACTGATCGACAACGACGTCAAATAGTCACAAATGCTTACGTATATCAATGCCTTACGTGTTTATTTTGGTTATGAAGTGTTTTTGTTTGGTATATTGTTGCAATTACGAGTCCATATAGTCTCGTTAATACATTGCAGATCGCTGCGGGCGTTCGTGTAAACATTTCATTTATTGTTTTTAAAACAAACATTCATCTTGCCATGTAGCATCTCCATCAGCAGCAACTCGCGAGCTAACATGCGTAAGAAACAACAACAACGGGAACACCAGCAACACGATGGAATGTCCACAACACGCACACACTTACACCTGTCTCTTATACACATCTAGATGTGTATAAGAGACAGGCAGCAACTCGCGAGCTAACATGCGTAAGAAACAACAACAACGGGAACACCAGCAACACGATGGAATGTCCACAACACGCACACACTTACACAATGAACAGGCACTTGTAGGTGTATGCGGCATATGAATGAGTTTTGAAACACCGAAGACAGCCGCTTTTCATCAGCCATACAATGTTGCACTTAAGCACAAACACACACACACACAAACATACACTCAGCAGCTTTGTATCGGTGAAACAAACTCAGCATTGTGTAAATGCAGATGATGGCAATGCTCTTGCAGCTTTGTTATTTAAATAGCCAATCATGTTGTGTTTGAGGTGAGACTGCTTTTTCACCGTTGACATTTACGACTGCCCCCTTGTGGTCGTGCAACAGTAACGGCCACTGCTGTGGCGTTGGCAGCAACAACAGCAGCGCTTTTAAACTTGCTCTGATAGTTTTGCCTTAAATGGGTGCACAGTATGGTAGTTGTTGTTCTATACACTGCGTTGCACTGTGCCACAAAGAGGCGTGCTTTCAACCGCGCTGCCAAGCTGGAACGGCCACTGAAGATTCTTTTCGATCGTTTGCATTGTATTCGTCAGCTTATGCGATTGTTCGTTTGTTTGTTGGCTCGTTAAACGGACGTTGTTGGCATTCTTGCAACTGATCATCAATTGGAAGCCATTTCGACGATATACGAGTATGCGCTGTCTGTTGGGCACTGACTAGCCGCTGATGCAGTGGTGATCAGCAGTACTCCATTTTTTGGTTTAAATGTTAAGTAGAAAAAATATTTTGGGAGAGAAATAATTTTTAGAGCTAACGATGTACTATCAGTTTGTTTTATAAAAAAAATATATGGCATGGCGCGCTGCGTCCACTATTCGTTCGACATAATCGCACAGCAGAGTTGGTAATTCGGACCAACATGGATCGGTTTCACACCATTTTTACTCCAGTGGAAGATGCCGTCATGCCTAAGACGCTATTGATGCTTTGAAGTAGAGTTTTGAAGAACTCTCAAACGACCCAAATGATTCCATCCATAGGTTTGCGGCCTTACAAAATCCCAATCGTGCAAAACTTGAAGCCGTACGCCTATCAAACTAGTCACACATTCGATGAAAGCTAAATGAACTCAAAACAAAATTGTCACCAATCCCGATTTTCAAAGAAAATTTTGTTCAGCAATGATGACAACCCACAAGCCATTTTTGAGACGCCCTTACATCCTTAGAGGATGCTGATATAGACGATATCTTGATCGAATAGGACGGCGCTATATGCCATGCAGCCAAATAAACAATAAATTTGTTGAAAAAAACTTTCAGGAACAGGCGATTGAGCACCGCAGGACTAATTTTTTTGGGTTATATATAGTCTCTATATAAACGCAGTTAAACCTGAGAGAATTGGCACTTTAGTAGAGAATTTTCGGTGCGTTTTTTGTGGAAACATGCTACCAATTGCTGAAAAAAGTGGTCGAAATTTGAACCCCTCGGCTGGAATTTATTCGAGCTTTTGAAATATAATATAATGACAATCTCTCATATCTATAAGTCCAATCTTCTATGACTCGTTCGACCATTTCGACTCGTAACTGTCGACACTGTCGAATAAGTTTTTTTCCAAGGACTGAATCGAAACGGGATTGTCCGCGTAGACTTTACACTTTACATATCCCCACCGGAACCGGCCCAAAACGTGAAATTATTTGCTCACCGGTGCGATGTGTGGGAAATGGCGTCCTCTTGTTAAAACCAAATGTCGCCCATACAACGAGTTTCAATATCACACATCAAATAGTCGGTTTTCATGCCGCGATAACGACCACCATTGACGGTTACAGCTACAACTGCAATATTTTCTTGACTATGTGCTGACGTGGTTTATTCGGGTCAATACTGGGTCTCAAGACCGGTGTGGTGTTGCGAATAGTAGGCAACTTATGTTCACCATAAGTTGAGCCAAGCGCGTGAAACACTTAAATTTTCGTAATAAAGTTGAACGATTTGTAAACGCTGTTCAGGCGTAAGGCTCTCCATGATAAAATGCGCAACAATACTGAACGAATATAATATGACAGATATTAAAAAAAGTACCACTACTTGAATCACCCGTTATAATAGTGCCACAATATAGAGAAGAACAATTAAAATCCTTCTAAATTAATATGAATCCCATATGAATATGCCTCAGAAGCCGAGCCAATACGAATTGTGATTCGATATTTTTTTTTCTTTATAAACAACAATTACAGCTTTCTGCAACAAAACTCTCATATTTCAAAAACATATTGAGTCCACAGACTTTCACTTAAGTATTGAGCTCTAAGACAGCAAAACAGTTAACCATTTTTTGTACATCTGTCCCTTACTGTTCTAATGATCCTTGATCTCTGCGGAACAGCTCTGTTTGTCAGCAATGTTCCAGCTTTTCATGAACCCAGAAATAAAATTAAATCTTAATATTTCAAGTTCAGCTTTATATAACTCAACCTTTATCATAACATTTTATAACTATATATTATACTACCTAAATGTGTAAAGGTTCCCAGTAACCGTTTCAAAGCATTTCTAAAAGTATTTAGTAATCAAGAGCGCGAAATCAAAATACGGAATATTGTCCTCACTTCACCATATCTCAGCATACTAATTTAAAGTCCTGTTCCCATGTCAAAAAAATTCAATTTCATATATACTAGAAAGAAATATATAACACCATCCAAAGTTAGCCCAATAGAGTTCAAATTACTTCGGCAGATTTTCGTTACTAACGACAGATTTCGTTATTAAGATACAAATTAAATGTTGTTTCGGTATGGAAACTCTCCACCCAAAACTGTTTTGAAATCATCAAACAAGTAGACCACATCCCTTGAGATGAGAAGAAAGAAGTACATATTTTTGAAGAAGTCACAGCAAAGATGGAATGTCACAGTAATCAAAAACGAGGGTCAGATATCGGAAACTAAAAACAACTTCTTTAACTAACAAAATTACTCAATTCTTCTAGGAAAGTTGTCGAATATAAAAAAAGTGATAAGGAAGCAAATCTCCGAATAATCAACTATCGATTTTTCGACTTCAAAATTAGAGCTGGAGTACACATTTTGTATGAAATTCGAGTTCTCCACATATTTCAAAGACAAAAAGTAAATTCTATACAACAGCGTTAGTATTATTTTCGTACAATTTGCCACAGATTGCAAATAGAAAGAGCAAGCGAACATTTTGCAGCGAAAATATATTCTGAAACTTATTTTTAAAAGCACAAAGTCCAACAAATAAAATTAAATTAAAATAATTCCATTCAAAATGTCTTCATATTGAACGAAATAACATACTTATATAGTAATACTATTTCAAGAGAAATCTACAAAATTCAAAAAACCAGAAATACTCACTCAAAACTTTATTTATGTTGCGCATTCACACATTTGTGTCTGTATGTTTCACCAATAACTTTTCAGCCAAATTAATTTTGAATAGCCCACATTTTTGTGTACAAATTTGTACTTTGTTTTCATAGTACCACATGTGTCCATCGGCAATATCATGTGTCTGTCAGCAGGCTGAAAATAATTCCGTTAAATTGATTACACTTACTTGCGTGCGATCTGAAATGAGAAATCAAAACAACATTAACAGCGGGACAATGGAGCAGGCATCCATTTTATTGCTACGAAAGTGTTAATTGCATTCTGATGGATTTATCACTGGCAAGTCGAATGCAATTTGCTGAAAGTTTTCGATTTTATTTTTAAGTAATAGTTGAGAAATGGATTTCATTAGCAGACGCTTTTTGTTTATTAAAATATTTTCGATTTTTTTTCTGTTTTTTTTTTTTTGTTTTGATTTTGTATTTAAATATAGCAAAAGTGTTGATATGTGCATTAGGGCGGTGCGAAAAAATATAGAAAAAAATTTTTGAACAGAGTGTTGCTCATATTTTTTGAGGTAAATGATTCTTACTCCTAACGAGGAACCAAAAACTTATGAAATAGAAATTTTAGTTTATTTATATCGAAAATTTGTTGGTATTAAGGGTTTTACCGAATTTTTATACACATGGCCAATGTAACTGTTTGCTATAAAGATCAGCCATTCCATTCAACTTTGTACCAATTTTTCAAAATTTATCGAAAGATCGGCTTTTAGCAAGGTCCTACCATGATCACGCCATCTATTTTCAAGGTTATGCTTAGACAGATTTCAGAATGATTTAAAATATTGGGACTGATCAAACTCGACTTAAATTGTGTGCTTTTAATTTAACCAAAATAACTATAAATAACTTTCCAATATATAGTATTAAAATTCGTAATCTATAAATATAATGGAGATTTCTTGCATTTGAAGAAATCGATTACATAAACCAGTCTTGTGCTCCCTCACTTTCAATCTTATGAGAGTGGCGAAATTAATAGACAACTGGTATAAATTATGTATACTCGCATAATCAATATCATGAGAGTTGCGAAACGAACAGACAACTGGTACAACGTACGTATACTCGCACAATAAAATTGAAGTAGAAAAACAAGTGATATTACCGCTAGAATTTGGTTAACTGAAGTCATTAAGGCGCCTGTGACTTGCATGTGATGCCAATAAGTTGTAACCTGTTACTAAGCCAACAACAATAGTGTAGTATTTTTGGGATCGTGTGATAGGAAAGCTTACGTGTTGTACCTTCGCTACCTTGCACTTGATTTTGGCGATGCTGCATATACTATAGGGATGTCATCCTACCCTGATCAGTCTATCAGCCACTTCGGAAATTTCTTTATATGTTATCCTTAGTGACTTCCGTATTTCCTATTCTGGTTCGATAGACAGACAGTTGGTATTTTTGGCGATCTTATTAGCTATTTAGTTTCCTGGAACGCGCTTGTGACCTGTAACCCAGTTTATGGTATATGCAACCATTTTGCTACAGCCATTTTATCCGCTGCCTTCCTGCCTCTAAGAACTTTCTATGATATAGGAGGTTATGCCATTAATTACCGCTATCGACGTACTGGTATTGATGTTCTTTATGTCGTTCCTAGCGTTTTAGTTATGTCTCTCAGCAGCTTTGCTGGCCGCAAAGGGATCTACCTAGAAAATGCTGAAGTATTCCGGCAGCTTGAAATGACGCTGAGATCTAGCTCCTCGCAATATATCCATCAGGCGTTTTTTGATTCGTTTTTGTATATGTTGAAAGACTACAGTCTTAACTTAACTGTCCACATAAAAGGTAGACGAGCCAATTCAAAACCTTAGACTCGTTGACAGCGACATTTGACGATGCATTTACCAAAAGTACGAAATGGTGGTCTTCCTCTTCTCCTGCCTCCCCCGGCGGGTACTGTGTCGAATACTCTTAGAGCTGGAGTGCGTCCATTCATTTGGATGGCATGACCATAGAGTTTCGTCTTTATTCATCGAGGGAGGACTTTAGTTCTCAATTGTCTCAGTCCAAAGTAGCACCTTTCGGCAGGAGTTAGTAAGTTGAATTTCGCTTATGACACTGCAGCTATACACTCTTATAGAAAATTTTACCTTCTCTATTCAGCTCTGCAGCTCGGCATACTTTTATATATAATACTTTTATATTTTGTTTAGTGACGCCTTATTCCCAGAACATCCCTAGTATAAATGATTATACTTAAATTTTCCTATTTTATAGATAAACATCATTCAGTGCAAAGGTTCAATTGGAATTGAAATAATTTATAAAACACTTATCGAATAATTCTAAATTATTTTAAATCTAATTTATTATATGACTCATTGTATTACTAAGTGCCTTTTGGAGCTCAAAACTTATAAAGAGACAGACATACATACAAACACCCATATGCAACCAAGAATTCAATCAATGCGTTTTCAAACATTTTCCTCCAATGTCTCTTCCTTTTTTACTTCTTCTTTTGTTCTACGCAATCTCTCTCCGTTTGCCTATTGTGTTGGCAATTCGCTTTGATCAGCACTAAGATGCGTCTAGCTCTTTTTTCCGTCGGTCATTCTAAGTACAAATTGCACGTACAAGTTTGGTTGCAATTGGCTAATTGATTTCGACTCCTTGAACGGCCAGCGCTGACCACCATATCATTATTGTCTTTTGTCACAGCAAAATAGCAGTCGGATAAGACATCTTTGTCAACAGCTCTTCACACGAACTTTTGTTCATTTATCTATTTTTTTCTATTTTTGCTATTTACCAATACATACAAGCTTGTTGAAACACATGCCACACATACATACTTACATGCAATTCTGGTATTACAAATGGATATGTGCCACTACGCCACTGGAGACAAATTTTTTGAGGGGATAGTAGCTGATGTGATCCCTACCCTTGGGTAATCCCTAAAAATAATTTGAACATTATAAAGCGTAAATAAATAACCCTTAAAAAGATTCCCTTAAGTTGAATCCCCACAAGTGGTCGCTCTGTATAGCGTTGCAGGCGAAACTATCGTGAGTGTATACAAATTTGGAAAATAAAAGGCTCTACTACAGATGAATCTAGTCCTCACTCCGCACCATATTGTTTTGGAAATGTTGGACCAATCTTAGCATTAATGCCATGAGGACTAGAAATGCCAGGGTAATAAGTGTCGAAATACAGATGTACTCGAAAACGGTAAATGTAATACTGAGATAGTGGTACCACGCATCAAACTGTCGGGTTTCAAGCATTTTTTAAGCTAAGTTAGAAGTTGTGCAAAAATTATTTTAGAAAAAAACTACTCGGAAAATATATCGTGAGCCTCAGGGATAGTCAAGTGGTACTTCTAGCAATCTAGTCTATTAATCTCAAATTAACAATGATTCTGCAGTATTAATACTAAGATTATTAGGGTGACATTATAAGTGTAGATGCCCGGGTATTAAAGAAAGCAAACTTGTTGTTGACATTCCTGCCTATCAATAAGAACACTAAGCCAATAGCACCGGAGCTTTTTCGCTGTAGGCTCTCACACATTTCGAGAGGTGCTGTCTTATAGAAATTGATACTAGCATTAAATATCAGGCCTTCCCCATTCAAAGCTGTTGCAAGACTAACGACGGGGTTGTTATGCCCAATGATATCGATGTCATCGGAGTACGCTACCAATTGTACACTCTACCAATTGTACACTCTCTGGCTCTATCCTTCGCATTAAGATTGTTAAGATTCAACTTTGTCTCACATTTTCAACTTCTCTCTGTTATATTCCATTTTCTCCACAACTACGCCACTGCTCAGCTCTTACTTACCACCCTACCTACTCGCTAACAGACAACTAATTTATATGATGTTTGTTTAGCCTGTGACCGGGTGGCCTTACAACAATATCCAATGTAATTTTGTCCGTATCAGCAAATGAAACGTTTACTTAAACACAGTCATTGACAATTAAACCGATTGTGGGGGGGTATGCAACAAACGCGGCGGCGGCGAGAATGACTTCTGCAGATGGATGAATGACACTCATCCAACACTGTCAGTGCTTGTTGATGTTTGAGATTTTAGCAAGATGAAAGAACTTACCGAAAATGAGATAAATCGCTGTTTTGGAAAGATTTAAAATGGGAGGACTACACATTTGGTTGAAGAGAAAAAAAACGACTGCGGCTGCAACGAAACTATATTATCCTCCTCAGGTTGATTTCTTATAGCATATAAGATAATATTCGACCGAATAGACCACGTCCAGCACGCAGTGTAGAAAATATTGCAGCCATAGCTGACAGTGTACACGAAGACCGCGGAGAGATGATTCGGCGCCAGTCGCAGCGACTGGGACTAACGTATGGAATGACTTGGCGCATTTTACATCATGATCTTGAATTGAAAGATGACCTCCCCAAGCGACAGCGCTTTTCTCTATGGGCTCTAAACACGTACCACGAAGATCCGACGTTCTCGATGAGGCCCATTTCTGGCTCAATGGGTATGTAAACAAGCAAAATTATCGCATTTGGGACAAAGACCAAATATGGTTATATAAGACCCTAAAAACATTCAATAGCTACTATTTGTGTGGTATAGTCATATTTCTTCAAAAATGATGTAGATGAAACGTATCCGTCAATGGCGACCATTATCGCGCCATGATAATCGACTATTTGATGGCTGAAATTGGAGCTAGTGATCTGGGCGATATTTGGTTTCAACAAGGCGTTTGATATCACACCGTTAGACTCTTTCCTGTGGGGACATGCTAAGATTCAAACCTTGGAGAAAAACATTACCCGAGTCATTCGCCAGTTAGCAGTCGAAATGCCCAAACAAGTCATCGAAAATTGGACTCAGTGGAAGGAACATCTCAGACGTAACCGCGACCAACATTCGAAAGAGATAATCTTCAAAAAGTAAATGCCAAAGAAAGTTCTTCGAATGATAATAAACATTCCCCATTAAATTTGAAGTTTCAAAATTTTTTTTTTGTTTAGAATTGTAGGGAACGTCGAAATGGATCACCCTATATACATAGAACTATATATCTATCTACAACCATTTGCTACACATTGCTATGTATTTCATTACAGCTGCATGTGTTTTATTTGTCATTACTTTTAATTACACCACAAGTAGCAACCAGCAACTCAAGCACCTTACTGCATCAGCAAAATTTTGCACAGTAATTTTCAATTTCAAATCTTCTTTCGTAATGCTTTCTTTGCGCTTCGCATCATTCCTTTGCTTATTGCTTGCCATGCTTGCCACATTATTTCACTTGGCCACTGCGTTCTCTTTCCTTACAACAAACACTCACACACACTCCCGCACATTTTTGCTGCTGATCACATGTTGCTGGCCAATTGATGCGAAATTGATTCTGTTGCATGTGACATATTTGCTCAAGTGTTTCGTAAGTGACATGTCTGCCAACCACCGCAAGTCGCTTGTAGTCGTTCAGCGACAAAGCAGGATTTCTGTTGATTCTTACAGCAGCTTTGCTGATTGTTGCGTTGCATTTTGAGCGGCCATTGTTGCAATTAATTTAGCAACTTTACAAGAATTTCATTAGCAAGATTATTTTACACTTCAAAGGTCGTACTTCCTCGCTTGCGTTTGTCAATAGCATGTTTTTTTTTTCTTATGAGAAAGCTCTAATCGAACATACATACATACCTGCAGCTATCTACATACATATCTTTTCGAATAAACGCTGCTTCTTCTTTTGGGATTGGATTTGGGTTCCGAAGTGTGTTTATATGTTTTTCACACATATGTATCAACGCCTAAATCAATAGGATCAAATTAAATAAATGAGAACGTTAAAAGACTATAAATTTTATTTAGAAAAACAAATTTAGTATTTTCAATACTTTAAGATCGTTTATAAAAAATGTTGCCAGATATTGTCAGCATTATTCACCGCAAATTTAATTAAATACTTTTGAGCAGAAAAAATAGATTAAGTTTTCCCTTCTACATTAGGTGTAACACTATTTCGAAATATAATTATACAAAACATACTTTCGAATATTTACCAGAAGACATTATGCAAGAATTTCGTTTGCTAACTTAACTTGGACTAACGTTTCACACACCTTAGACTTACTTTTGCTTTAACTTTTATTTTATTTTTCGGCAGATGGCAACTCTGTGGAAAAATATATTTWTCTTAAAAAGTGTTCAAATATCCAATGAGAGGACTTTTCTAAGAACCTAAATAATTCCGTTTTAATTTTTTTTAATATGTGGTAACTCTCTTGAAAAATATTTTTCTGCTGGAAAGTGTTCAAAAATCTACTGCGACGACTTTCCTAAAAGCCCAAATATTTTCATTTTAATTTTTTAAATATGTGGCAACTCTGTTGCAAAAAAATTTTATGTTGAAAGGTGTTCCAAAATCTACTCAGAAGATTTTCTTTAAAGCACTATATATGGCAAATGTTTTCGGTTTATTTTTTTATATGTGGCAACTCTAATGCAAAATATTTTGCACTTAAAAACCTATCAGAAGACTTTCTTAAAGCATTACAATTGGCAAACATTTCGGTTTTAAATTCTACTCAATAGCAGGCAAGTCTATAAAAAACATTTTACAATTGGAAAAGTTTAGAACCCGTCTCGAAAGAGTTTCCTAAAAGAATCAGAATTGACAAATCTTTTCGTTCGTTCTTACTAAATAGGAGGCAACTCTGTAAAAAAATATTACACTATTAAAATTTTTGAAAACTTCTCAGCAGACTTTCCTAAAAGTCACGACTATCGAAAGTTTTATAATTGAGAAATTGTAAAAAATTTGTATGTATATAGGTGGCAACTCTGTTGGATTTTTCACATAATAATTTATCATAAACTTTTAGGAGGACTCTAAAAGCTTTATAATTGACATATATTTTATTTCACATATTTCAATAAAGTGGCAACTTCGTTTATTTATATGTATAAACTAAACATTTTTAGACTATATAAAGAATAAATAGACTGCCCATATTCATTTCATAACATAATCATCTTTCCTTACCATGTTCGTAAATGACTAGGTTGGCAGTTCCGGTACTTCCTTCAGACCTATAATTTAGTATTCGAAGTTGTTTCAGCAGTGTGTAGTCTTAAGTTCCTTCAAACCATTAATTGATTGGTTTAATTCATCAATACAAAATGTACTCTGACATAACAAATCCAATGAAGCAGCCAATAAGTCAAAAGAGGTATGCAGTTTCCGTTTTAAAAAGAAATAAGGGAAGAGAACAAATACTTGTAAGCATATAACATCAAGTACAGCCTACAAAAAATTAGGCGAGACTAATTTTATTCCCACTTGAAGTCTAACAAAAGGGGTCCCTCATCGAGTCTTCTTTCTTCTTTCATTGAGGGTGTTTCTTTACATGACGGATGCCAAACCCAGCGCACAACCCTGAGGATGGATATTTCTCCTTCTCACTTTAGCTCGTTTTCAAACGTATGTTTTTGGCTTTCCAGAGGATGCTTGGTTTAAGACTTTAAGTTGTGATCTGCTTGAGCCGTATCTCAAACAATTGTTTCTGACCACTCCCAAGTGAATGGCGCCCTGAGATCTTTCCTCACTTACCCGTACTTCTATACATGACCTGTGGCGGATCGAGGTTTCCTGATTATTTTGAACTCAGCTCATCTCTGTTTAGACCATCAATGAGCTTACAACAAAGTTTAGTCTTTGCATTTGATAACTAGCAAGAACGGTCGAGTTTTCTACTATTCCTTCGGTCAATCCAAAAAAAAATCACTGTTTTCGTAATCCGAAGGGTCTGAAGATTGTTCATGCAGCTTATTCATTTTCATCCGAAGTCATGAGATCTCCTTTACTCCTGATATTCAGTACGATACCGATATATTTACGCTTAGTCTGGTCCTTTCATTAAGTATTAATTGCAGACTAGACTAGAAAAGCCTAAGAAGTCAGAAGGTATCGGATATTTACTAGTTGCAGCTTTTTGAAGGATAGCGTCATCTTGTCGGTAACTCAGCTTCAAATGTCCAAATGGTTTGTACTCTTAAACAGGTCAACTATCAGGATATTAAATTCACCCTATACCTCTATATGGAAGACCCCTCTACCTACCACTCCATTTCACTATCGCTTTGGACTATTAACTTAGTTTTCAGTGAATCTTCTCTTACCAAACATAACCTCTAAAAATGTATTCGCCCAAGATATCCAAAAACTTTCACCATCTCACACATTAGATACTCCGCTCTTGCCAAAATCTACTACAATGCCCACTTTCTAATAAGCATTTAAGATTATCTTATTCTTTGAGTGACAGCACAATCTTTTTTCTTTCTGCATCTCAACATTTAAAGTATTTCGTAATTTCCATCACACTCCGCAGAGTTAAGAAAGCTTTTCTTTATCCGCAAACACACGGAGTAAAGCGAGGAATCTGAGCCCAACAACCGACCAACCAAAAAAAAACGCTTTGAGGCTAATTAGTGCGGTCACTTTTTTAATTAAAGACACGAAAGGACGACAAAAACCGCACACACACGAAATCACGAAGAAAGCGTCGAGTTAAGCAAGAAGACGAAACGATTTCATTACTTCACTCTTTTGACACAAACAAAAGAAATCTACGCGACATAAGTCCCCCTACCAAACCAAGCGTCAATGCGAGATGACATAGCGGTCTTACATACATAGACACATACATATACAGTTGTATTACAAACAGCGCGCTGGCTGAGTGACTTCAAGTTGTCTTAAAGGCACATGGTCTCTCATACTGTCTCACTCTCTGTGGCTGTAAAGACAGACGCACGCCATAAGATTTGGTGACCACTCGCGCAAATGAAGATAACGGCGACAAAATGTGTCGCAAACAATTGTTGTAAGTCAAGCAAAGCAAATGCGCCCAAAGGCACAAGGAACTCTCCGCCAGAAAGGAAGTGAAAAGTTTACTGCCTTGGCGTCGCGACTTTTTTACTTTTTTTCGACAATTTTGTTGGAAGGGGTTGCATTTGTGTAAAGCCTAAAAAACAAACCGTCGCCTGTTAGCATGACACTTGCTACCCTTCGGTCATGTTGCGACACCAAAAAACAACAAAATTTATAGTCGGCTAACAATGGAAAGGCCGGTGAGTGCCCCTCGAGTCTAATCAGGATGTAATTTGAGTTGATTACTGTGGTCTCAAAAACTGACACTAGCACATCAACAACAAAAACAAAGGCAAATCAAAGCTGTAGTGCAAAGAAAAAATGTGGTTGGTACTTAACAGTATACAATAACAATGCACACAAGTTGGCTGTGAGATGAATTACAGGTGATTTTTAAACCTCAAAATCACAAGTCCACACATACATTCAAATACATATTATAATTACATATATATTTACATGTATATGTGAGTATGTGTTTAAACCATGATGAATGCCTTTTTCAGTCTGCCTACATTCATATGTCACACTACCGTTAGTCGGTGTGCTTCATATGCTTTGACTCTTGCAGCAACTGCTACGCTGGACTTCAGCGATGAATGGTCAGTAATTTTTGTTTAATGAATGAATTAGTTCCTATGAGAATCGAATGCAATCGCACAAAAGTGTCAAAGCTCCAAGCATACACTTATCAATCCAGACTTGGGATGACATTCACTAATACAAACATACCCTGCAGGAAATTGAGGGCGTTTCGAATCAGTCTGATTCTAGAGCATAGATCATATGAGCAGTAGCCGATTTTAACATAACGACGAAGTGTGTAGTACCGAATGAAGTACGCCTTCGAAAATATATTGCGAAAAATCGACAAAGCCAAAGGAAAATAAACTAACGCTACAGCAACTAGTGAGCTATTGGATCAGTTCAGTCCAGTTTCCCCCAAAATATTTAGTAATACGAGTATTACCATTTTTCATTCGAAAATTTTGCCTTATATGAAACTATTCTCGCAGCATCTCGGACTGACGTAAGGAAACACTCTCTATCGGCAATGGAAAATTTCCAAGAAGATCCAGCTGCATTTTGGGGCAAAGAGCGACCTGAACAGATTGAAGAGCTGCCATTTCATTCAGAAGAATACAACAACAAAAATAGTTTGTGGATCGGTGGAATCAAAAATGATATCGGGGAGAATTTAATCGTCAATGGCGACCGTTATCCCGACATGATAACTGACTGTTCGATGCCTGAAATTGAAGTTCGTCTGCTCTTCCCATACATCGCAACAATCAATGATTATATTGAGCGAACACTTCGGTGAGCAGATCATTATACGTTTTGGGCCAGTCGATTGACCGCCAAAATCGTGTCATATCCTACTGTTAAACTTTTGTCTATGGAGGCATATGAAGTCTAAAGTCTATGCGAAAAGTCCCGCTTCGATTTAGACCTTGTGGCAAAACATCACGCATGGCATTCGTCATTTCCCCTCAAATTTTAAGTTTCTGTTTTTTTTTTTTTTTTTTTTTTTAAATGTAAGGAAGCTCGAAATGGAACACCTTATATAATACTGAATGATAAGGAAAGCACGAACGAGAATGAACTAATTCTAATGTCAATTTCTTACAGGGTTTCACCGACACACACACAATATAGAAATCACTCGAAAATCATCCAAAGCTAAACAAGTATATAAATGAGCATATAGATATATATGTATATCACATATGTATGTATATATCTGAGCTCGTGCATCAACAACTTTGGGACAGTTGAAGGCTACCGGACAGGGTTGGTACTCACATGTTTGCATTTCAGTTTGTTAAAGACAACTGGACAGCTGAAGACTGCTTACTCTGTTTTTGGGTAATTCCTTTGAGGACACCACTGGAAATGAAGATAAATGTCCGTTAGAGGCTAGCCGTAGGTGATAAGTGTGTTCAGTATTAAATAAGAGAATTGTATCGTTTGGTTCTTTGTTTTTTTTTTAGAATATATTTACATTTTACAAAAAATATTTCGCATATACATATGCATACATATGTTATATAATACAGTATGTCTGTATGTGATAAAATTTAATTCCGTGTTCTTTAAAGCAAGAAACGCATATATATACGACGCCACTAATTAAGGAACTAAATTTCTCATTACATCTGCGAAATCGTATTAGTCTTACCGAAAGTTTGTTGAATACTTAACCGTTATTCACTAACAGTTTAACTCTGAAACAAACGAGGTAAGATCTGCGAAAATACAGTCCTTGGCTGTTGTGGCAATTGTCAAAAGCCTTTGACACAGTCAATCACACAAAGTTACTTGAGGACATCGAAAAATCTCCGCTTCATTCAGAACTGAAGAGGTGGTCTATGAACTAGCTGAGCGGTTGACAATCATCCGTACTGTTTCGAAGTAAAAAGTCTAAATTGAGAGAACTGAACAGCAGTTTCCGCAGTTGAACTTCTCCATCTCTAAACCCCTTAATCACCAGAGCGAATTTCTATCACCGCTGATGATTGCACGATAATGATGCCGGACAATGGCGTCCTTCAACGCTGCACAGAACATAAGACTCCCCCCCTAACTCCACAGCGACCTGATTCACTAACGACGGAGAACCGACATGACCTTAACATTGCAGTCGATGACGTTAAAATTCCGACTTTCAATAGCGCTAAGATTTTAGGTGTGATATTTGACAGCCTTTGCCCTTCACTTCTCACACGACCGCGATTATTGCCAAAGTACAGAGCCGCAACAAAATCCTCAAGTCGCTAACCAGCAGCACATAGGGAAAAGGCAAATAAACGTTGTAGGCACCATACAAGGTAATGGGCTGCCCGATCCTTAACTATGTTGCACGAACATAGTCAACTTTATGCAGTGAAATGCAGACGAGAAAGCTACAGAGATATCAGAACACTGTACTCCGGATGCCTCTTGATGTCTACTATCGAACACCTGCTCAATGAGGTTCGTATGTTCCCTGTTAAGGAACATAATAAACTCCTCTCCAAGCAGTTTTTCTCGAGTGCCTTCCCAGAAATCATCCCTCACCTGCTCGTAGGTCTGAGAAACGAGAGTGACTCTTGCGCAACTTCGTTCAGTATACTGTAGCAAGTTAAATTCCTACTTATCTAGAACCTACCCTGACATATCTAACGTATGTCCAGCTTTGATCCTGTAATAAGCCATTTCCGGTCGACAAACAGATTGGCCTATCAATTGTTTTTAAATTTTTTTTTAATGTTGGCCTAAACAAGGATCAAGCTTCGGTCGAAGCAATGGTTATGCAAAATGGTTAACAAACTATATATTTTTCATGCCCAAGCACTTATTGCTGGAATTTAAGGCCCTGCTGGTTAGCTTCGATATCCGGCCAATTTTTATCCAAGTGAAATAGGATCCAGAGCTTACGGCCAGCCGATTCTCGGAGGCAAGAATGGACCATTATGTGAGCGATCGACAGTTCCAATGGTTAAGCCTATAAATTCGCTGTTAGATTAAAGGGTGATATAGGATCAAAAGAAAATTGCTTCTGTAATAATAAAAACGCTGAAAGTAAATATTATAGCTTGAAACTAAATGACTACGATTCAGTATTTCAGGCTGAAATTATTAGCACAATAGAAGATGTAAAATGGGCTTTTGCTCTATCAAGCGAGTTCATTAAGGATTGGTCATTTCGAGCAAAAGCATTGCAGATTCAAGCGGTAATTAATGCTATCCGCAGAGCGAATACTAAATCTCACTGTATTAGGAGACAATACCTAAAATCTCTTAGTGTGAAACTAGGCAGTCAAGTAGACAATTGCCCTAAGCCTAGTCCATTCAGATTCTTAAAGATTGATTAAAACAATGTATTATAGAGGAACACCACAGGTGGACAGACCGAAAAGCTCCACTTTTATGTAAGAGGGAACTTAGTAACATTGTTGAGATCAGCACAGAACGCCAACCCTAAGAGTCTCACCTTCAAGAAGTATATTCAGCGGAACAGAACATAACCTTTGCGAATGCTCACTGAAGGCTGGTCGGTTAAGACGAGATAGTTTAAGTGTATACCAATACTCCAACTTAAAAGATAATTGGCAGCTGGGTGGAAAATAATTTTACTATTAAGTTACTGGATAAGCCATAATGGTTTCATTTATTTCATTTTGATATAGATAGAAGTAAGATAATAATTGAAGTTTTGCACTGCGATATGTGGTCCATTGTGCCCTCTCCTGTATCACATTTAATCACAAAAGTCCAGCACTTTGAATAATTCCAAGACCTTGTTGGGCGCGACTGAGATGATGTGATCTCTGTCAACGTAAATGGGCTCCTAGGCCTGCCTTTACAAATTGCTGTGCAAAAGATTATGCCCATGTTGAACAAGTGTTTATTGAAACTGCATAAGCGGCCCAAGAGCGGGCTAGTTCGTCCACTAGCCCATTGACGGCCCTTTATAACCCATTTAAGCCTTCACTAGTAGCAATTTGGCCTCATAAGCTGAGATCGCTTTTATGCCGCTTGACTATCACTGAGTATGTCGATTGTGATAGTTGATTCTGCACAATCTTGTAAGATGCTCGGAAAACATACCATTGGTATGGATAGTTGTTTTCGAGCCGTCAGTGCATCACTGACAGCGGTTATGCAAGATCGCATAGCCCCTGAAGCGCTGATGCAGCTTCGATAATTTAAGGCCTTCAGATGACTGCGTTGCCTACGATACTCAAGCCAAAGAAGCATACTTTAACGAAAATTAAGATTTTACTTTCAAATTTGTGATATTGTGGGAGACCAAGTCTGGTAAAATCCAATGCACTGAGTTCCATAAATCGAGCAGAAAGTTTCTTCGATCACGTATATTATAATCGAGATTGCCAACCAACCTTGTAGGTAACTCCGAATTCCCATTTATGTTGGATATGGTTCAAAATATAATGCTTCATTTGTTTTAAAGTGTGAAACCTTCATTTCAGGAAACGTCTCTCCATTGCAATTTCTAGGCTGTTATTCTATAAACAATAGAACAAAAGGACTGAAAGTTTTGGTTATAACTTTATGTAGTGATAACAAGAATGGATGTGAGCAGGACTGCCAATAACTAGTTCTTGATCAAAGACTCATGCTATCTGTCCTAACATGTCCTTTATGCTTATAAAACAGCAGAACGTGAAATAGTAAGAAAGAGAGAGCACAGAGATTGAGGTGAAAAGAGATGGAGAGATAAATAACTGTAGAAAAGAGAGCAGTCTATCATAAGCTTTGCCTGAACTACCAACTTGAAACCAACACCAGAAGTCAGTCCACAAAATGGTCGCTTCTTTGCTGTTGTTTGAAAATTCGTGAAGAGTTATTGTTGTCACATGAAGGTGGTTTGCAATTAATTTCAATCATATTTGACAATGAACTGTAAAGGATATTCCAACTTTAGCTCGTCCATGCAACCCATGCGAACGCTTGCATTCACTCACCAACAAAAAGATGACAAATGACATGCTCACTACAAAGTAATTACTTTCAATTAGGCTTTTCCGCAAGTGATCCGCTCAAATTGCACATCTACATGGCGTGCAGTGTGCGTTTCGGCACTATTTATTTCGCGCAAGCAATGCGCAGGCGTAGCAGTTCATAACCAGTCAACG
>NW_017537600.1:759511-764479 GCF_001853355.1 Bactrocera latifrons
ATATGTGTGTGTGTATATATATATATATGTATATATGTATTTGCAGTTGCTTTGCTGCAGCAGCTGTCGCCTCTGAGGCGCTTTTGTTGGCGTTGACATTGACATAGCGCATTCGCACCATCGCCACCAACAGCAATGGTCGTTGCAACAGCAACGCGCCGCCGCAACGGCAGCCATCAGCACATAGCGGACACGAGCGCATGCGCAAACGACTCACTTCTTGCAAGCATTCGAGCAAGTTCATCTGAAAGGAAATATGTGTGACTTCCTATATTGTATGGATTTGTGTATATGTATATAGATGCGTTCGTGTTTGTGTACGTTGAAGGCACGAATCAAACCGCGTCGTGTCAGTTATTAATGTTGCACATTTCTTGGCTTAATGGCCAACTCAAAGGTTGACAGATGTGCGTAATTTATTCCAGCGAAAAGCCAAAAAGAAAGGAACAAATAAAAAGATGGTGGTTATTCATCGGTTTTAGCTATTTAGCATTTGGCCAAGCGCTAGCCAACAATGTTGACTATATTATGCATATATTTCGTTTGATAAATGGACGCATGCGCATATATTGCGAGAAATTATTATGCGCCTAAATGTGGATCTCCGTGTGTGTGTGTATGCATGTCTTTGCAAGCAAACATATTTATTTGCCAGTGTATACAACATAAATAATTGCAAAAAAATTGTAGAAGAAATCAAGTTTTGAATTGATGGAAACGCTTAAACACGCTGCCAAATATATAGCACAGAACCGTCTATCGAATAATTCGATGCCGTATGATTTTAAATGAGAAAAGTTTGATTAAGTGTTAGTAGAGAGAAAGTTGTAATCGAAGATGTAGTCAGACAGTGTTAAGCTTCAGTTGATGCAAGTGAGATAACATTGAAGTTAAAAAGAAGAAGACAGCGTCATTTTAATAATTTTGTGATAATCACAAGCACTAAAGAGAGAAGAAATATCCTAAGCTAAGTTATTTATTATGAGCTAATATATGGAGTTTAAGAGTTCTATGCCAAATCCACAAAAAGGGAAACCCCACACTCTGCGCCAACTATCGTGGATAAGCCTCCTCAACATTCCATAAAAGGTTCTATCGAGCGTACTGTGTGAAAGTTGAAAGTCCACCATCAAAAAACTGATTGGACCTTATCAAAGTGGCTTTAGGCCTGGAAAATCAACAACTGACCATGCGCCTAATCTTGGAAAAGGCCCGTGATAAGAGGATCGGCAAATAGTACAACACCTTTCTTTGGACTTCACAAAAAGGAGCTGTCTTTATGCCGCTCTGCCTGAGTTTGGTATCCCCTCAACACTAACACGGCTATGTAAACTAACGTCGAGCAGTGTCAAAACTCCGTCACGATCGAAATGGAAATTTCCGAGGTTTTGTGAAGTGGAGGTTTCCTTTTCATCTGCTTCACTCGGCAGGTAATATGTTGAATACCCTTACAGCTTAAAATAAACTGAAGAAGAGGCACCAGATCAATTTTTTTAACGTTTTAACAGTCACATACTAGTCTGATCTGAATATCTTATGAGCTCATGCACTCGTTCGTGTAAGCAATTTAGTATAAATGTCGAAGAAATACAAAGTTCGGAAAGCGCGCATATTTATTACCAAAAAAATGTTTCGGTTAACAAGGCAAATCCCACATTTACTCTAGATAAGCTGGATAATGCGTATTCTCAGAGACGCCGTATAATGCGCACCGAAGACGCAATTACTGTTATAAAGCAGTGTATTAAAGAACACCCGAATGAGTTCATCTGGTATCGCCTGCAATAATTGGCGCTGTGCTGAAGGATCTCTCTTTGCGGCCTAACAAAATCCAACTTACGGAAGAATTGAAGCCTAACGACCAATAAACGCATCACACATGCGGCGAACATGATTAAATCTAAATATCCACCGACCCCGACTTTCAGGAAAAAAATCTTTTAATTAAAGTTGAGTTGAACAAAACTCTCGCATTTGGATAATAATCCACGCTTCATCCTCCAAAAGTCAGTGTTATAGGCGAAAGCAATCATTGATCTACATTTCATCAAAACTGAAGCCGCCCATTATGTCACAATCAATGTGAAACGCCATAAATCCAGGTTTAATGACCTAAATTGAAGGATGTTAATGTGGACGACCTTTGGTTACAACAAGACGACACTACATGCCATTCAGCCAACGAAACAATCCTTGATACTTTGGAAGAGAACTTCCTAATTTTTTAAAGAAAAAAACAGAAACTTCAAATTTATTGAGGAATGTTTATTAACATGTTTTGCTCCAACCCCTGAATAGAAGCAATCCCGCTACCGCATAGACATTAGACTTTACACATACTTACAGATAAAAATCTAGCGGTGTAATATCACATGAAATTGCTCGCCAATCCATCGGCCCAAAACCTGAAATTATCTGCCCACCGAAGTGTTCTCTCAACAAATCCATTGATTCATGCTTTACGGAAGCCATTGTCCAGAATAGCCTTGAGAGCCGAGATGCTTGCTGCTTGGATCCCCTCTGTCGTCTCAAAATGCTTGACTTTCATTGGCCTTTTCAGGTCTGAGATAGCCTTCTCAGTTTTTTGATGCCTCTACCGTAATACTTAAACAATTTATATCATTTAAATCATTAATTTCGGTTAGCTTCAGAGAAATCTAATTTGTGAGAACCAGACAATTTATTCGTTTATTCATGACAGAACTAAGTAAATAAAATAGGGAATCATAAGCATAAGTCTGGGCCAACTGTCACCATGATAAGACAAAGCTAAGTTAGAGAACAATGAAAAATTATGCAAGAATTCAATGCAGAGCAATCCACTATCAATTCTCAGACTTCATTAAAAAAAACATTTGAAAGCCAACAACAACCCCGGAAAATGCATCTACACAACGCTTAATAAACTGTGCCAAGTGCGAGTCAACCGTTGTAAAAGGAAGGGTCCAACGCCCGAGCAGCCACTTCAACAAGTGAAATATGCTGGTCAGCAAAGACAACAAAAACATACCATAGTTATGTAACAATGAGATCACGTAATGCCAAAAGCAATGCGATGTTGGTAGCAGAACAACAGCAACAACAAATATGTAACCACTGCAGCTGACATTTGTTACAGTAGTGTTGCGACCTCGTTGATGGATTCTCAAGATGTCAACAACGCCTATTCTGTTGATGCTGACAAGCACAATGATGCTGCCAACATTGCCGCTGATGAGTTGGAAAATGACTGCAGCAACAACAACAAGAACCACAACCATATGTATATAATAAAAGCAGAGCTTGTGGCATGGCACAGCTGCAACAATGCTTGTAGGAGTCGAACGACGACGATTCACCTGTCAACAGCAATAATAAATACACAACAACAAAACGAACAGCAAAAGACATAAGCATAGAGAGAGAGTGCAGGAGTGAGAGAAAAAAATCTGCACCACAATAAATACTACATTGTTGACAATGGTGAAAGGCTGTTAAACGTAAATAGTAATGGCAATCAAGCGAAGGGCAGCAAAACTATCATCATGCTACATGCATATGGCAACTACAACAATAGCAACAACACTAATAACAATCAAAACTTTGCACATATCAAGCAGTTGGCAAGTGTTAGAGCGACAGTAGCGGGCCATATAATGAAGATAGAGGCAGCAACAACAAGTAAAACAACAAAAGCAGCAGCAACAATGAGGCAGCGCATCAAAAGTGCCAGGCATAACAACGCTGACACCGCCAACAAGAGTCCTTGATGTGCCTGCTAGAGCAGATGGCACAACAAACAACAACAATAGCGGCAACAACAAGAACAATAATGATAAAAACAAGAACAATAATGATAAAAACAACAACACTGATAATAAAAACAAGAACAATAGCTGATAAAAACAACAAAAACAATAGCAATACCGATGACGACGACGATTAAAGCGTTGACAATTACGAAAACGAGTATGACGACAGCAATAAGTAACGGCCGCCACCGCCAAACGCCAGCAACAACCGTAACATGAACGAATGACAGCGTCAACTATCGTCACAACTTCAACGGTAACTACAGTTCAACAAGCGTCAACAGCGTAACAAAAGCGGCAACAGCAATGGTAAGTGCTGCAGCAGCAGCAGCAACAGCAATAGCAACGGAGACAGCAACAAATGGAAATGGCAATCATAAAATCAACAACTATGAAATTCATCAACAACTGCCAACAGCCGGTCTCACACACATATAAGGGGAGAAGGGGGGCAACGGGGTCGCATCACAACTGGCCACCGCTACTCGCATAGATATGTGTGGAAAGTGCAAATAACGAAGGCATAGCAACAACAAAAACAAAGACAATGCGCTGCTTGTCAACATCATCATCACAAGCATTAGTGGCAGCAGCAACAGCAACTAGTTCATCAAGTAGAACCTTAACTCGAACTCCAACTCCAACTTCGACTCGGGCTTCAACTCAAACTCGCACTAACAGTCCATCATTCACAGCTCGGTGGCGCGCATCAGCAACCATGGCCACAGGCACAGCCGCAGATATGTGTACCAACACCTCCAACAGTAACCAACAACAACATCCAACAGTGCCAACAACTACACGCGACACTAGCAAGAGCAGCAGCACAATAATTTCTAGTCCTACCACCTCGCAAGTGACTTTTGAAGCATTGTCGCTCCTGTTGATCCATGCGGGCCAACTGCTTTGCTGTGCTGTGTTGCTCATCCTGTCGTTGAATTGTTGTAAGTGAAATTAATTGCATTGTTTTTGCCATTGAATTTTAGTTGTCGCTTTTGTTTTTGTGTATTCCACTTGTGAGTACTTAGCTTAGTTGTTGGTATTTTGGGTGATAGCTGTGCACAGTGAGGCAGCGAGTGAATGTTTTAATTAAAATAAGTCGCTTTATTGTAGCCGAAACACAAGTCAGAAATAAAAAGTTTTTAAGATTTTTTATTTTATTTTTTATTTTTTTTTT
>NW_017537600.1:764518-772060 GCF_001853355.1 Bactrocera latifrons
TTTTAAAAATTTTTTTTTTTTTTTTTTTTTTTTTTTGAAGAAACTTTTATTCAAAAATTTCGAAAATCAACTCTGGCATTGAAAACGATTTTCCTGCAAAATTTTCAATTCAACAGGTGATGTAACATATTAGCTCTTTTGCAGGACGCTGTTTCTCTCTTAGACACGCTAATATGGTAAAGTCATGTTTGTCAGTGTATACAGCAAAGGGTGGGTATCAAGTCATGCTTCACTTTGGTCGAACATTTAATTCTTGAGGATACCAAGGTATTTTACTTCCATATATATCAAATGATCAAAAATGACCCGAACTGGCATAAAACAACATCCGCAAAATAAGAAAGGTATTATTACCTTGGATCTTAAAGGTAAGTTACCTCACCAAAAGTCTTCTCCTTATATATCATGACAAAAACCAACCTCCATAAAGTTCTAAGGCATTATTACCGTGGATCTCAACGTATGTTACTTCCATAAAAGTTTTCTCCTTATATATCACCTGATCAAATTTGACCCGGATCAACAAAAACTAACCATGGATCCCAACGTATGATACTTCCATAAAAGTTTTCTCCTTATATATCATCTGATCAAATATGACTCGGACTGACAAAAACCAATCTCTATCTCTTTATATATTATATCAACTGATCGAACTTTTTCCATGTATTTTAATACTTTATTTTTAACATCGCCTTTAAAATATGCTCAAAAACTAATACAAGCTTGCTAATCCAATTTTCCACACACTTCTTCCAAGTCTTGGATGGGATGGCCTTCAGTGTTTCAGCGAATTTGATCGTTTTTCGGTTACTACGTGAATAGTTTATAGAAAATATTGTTTTATTTCAGTAAGTCATTCAATTTTTTTCAACAACTCACACTTCGATTCATGCGACCGAACCAATTACTCCTCATCCACTGTCAATGTAGGAACCAAGAAGGTGACCAATCAGCTGATTCGATACGTTAAGCACGTTTTTCGTCAACGTCCAAGTTGTGACTATTGAAGTGATTCAAATCTTCGTGGGATTCATGAAACGGTGCGGATTATAGTATTTTGGCATCATCGGATCTTATTTCTTACGAAATGAGGCGGAAAATGCCGTTACAATCAATAGCGAGCGGCACGTTGTTGACCAAATTGATGAAATCGACGAGGATGATCGCTATTTTCAACAAAACGGAGCCCAACCCCATATTTCATGTTTAAATATGGAAACATTGCGTGCATGGTTTGGTCACTTGTTAATTTCGAGGAATGACTCAATAAAATAAAACAATTTAACGCCTCTGGTTTATTTTCTCTGCGGGTACGTTAATTCAAAGACTTCCCGCTTTCTTCAGTCAACCATTAACACTCGAGGAGTTCAAAGACAACATTGAGCTCATTATAGTCGAAATTCTGTCCGAATTGCTGCTCCGACTTGAACTGGTGGAGATAGACCCTATATGCACATGATTTCTCGCTTCTATAAGAATATATTGTTCACATTTTTCGATCAAAACAGGAGACATGAGGATAGGAGAAGATTTTTCATTCAACATTTGAGATTTTTCAAAGTGGTTGCGTCTATTTAGGTTAAGGTTGTGTACCAAGGTATAACGAAGAAGTCTCAGAAGAGTGAGGAATATAAGGAAATAAAATGAACCGTTATTGAGTACAAAATGTTCTCCAATAAACGCGTTCCTGTAACCTTTTCATTGTACGTTTAGAGCGAAAATAACTTGGTACAACACTCGAAAACGATGAAAGTGCTTTCAATTTTGAAAGAGAGAATACTTCGAAGTATTAGAAAATCGAATGTAGACTTTTTTTGGAATATACTCTAAGATATACTTATATATGTGTAGCTGATATGAGAGAGAGAAACAGAGAGAGCCTTACTTTTAATGCTATTCTCCGAAAAAGTTGTATTTAAATAAATCGTCAGGCAGAGGGTTGACTAAAGAGTATACTTTGGTATTAGGTTAGGTTAAAAGAAGATCAAAAACGGATCCCGCTCAAAAAGCTGAGAATACTGTGCCTTATAATACCTAGATACTCCTAAACATTAGTAGAAGGAACTCTCAATAATCGACAAAACGGGTTGAGTTTGTAACCAATTTGTTGGGGCGCATGATATCAGTTTATACTATTTGGCTAGACATGCGTAGATATGCGTAGAATTGACTGGCGTTATGTTTCATCCCCAGTCTTTACAAAAGCGGGATAATAGAGCATAAAAGAGATAGACGTTTCCACCTCACTTTCCTTTATACAAATTGCGGTCTTAGCGCATACCGACTTATTTGGCAATGACATATAAGAACTCGGCCATAATAACTTTACTCAGGATAAATTGTTCAGTGTATCCACTGTGGGTCAGAAGGTACTCGACGTCAAACAGGGGCTACTTGTTAACCATAACGTGATAAACTCAAGCGAAGTCCAGAGGTTCCGGGCTAGAACGCAACAGGACCACGGAGACTCAACTAGTTTCCAACCAGGAGTCATCGGGTCCCTCAGGTGCGTTCTTGCGAGCTCATCAATTTTACAGTTCCCACCATTTCGTTATAACCACTCATCCAAACGAGTCTGATAATAAAATAAATTGATGCTATCGACAGTGAAGTTAGACACTTCCCTTACCTTTCCTATATTCCCTAACCACCAATTTACTTTGAGTGCACAGTGAGCGAGCTCAAATCTACTACTTTGATATGTACTTACATTTAAAAATCTTAAATGAATCTAAACACGCTAATATCCTTTTATAACAATATAACTACTAACTATGGTCCAAGTACTACGGTCTGCCGAACAACGCCATAACTGAGACTTACAGCTTCTTTTCTTCGCATTTATTTCCTCAACTCTTTTCCATGTCCAAAAGCCCACAGTGCAAGCCACCAAAGGTGCCTTCTATGTATGTTTATTGTTGTTGTTGTTGTTGTTGTTGCTAATACAGCTCATACATCTGCTCGTCCTAAACGCATTGTCGCTTCGGACTCTCAACATGTTGTTACTCACAGCCATCCATCTAAACACACCAAATGCTAGTTTGGGGATTTATGTACTCCTGCATATGTGCCTACTTGAATATGTGTGTGTCTGTGGGTAGAAGAAAGTGGCTGTGTTGGTGTTCATCATGTGTGACAGCATCAACTTCATCAGTTTGGCTTGGCGGAACGCTACCAAAAACACCAAACCTGCCAGAGTCAGTTTTATTGCGTCATTGCCGTGTTAGATGTTCTTGCTTTGTTGTTGTTATTGCTAGATGATGTTGTTTGTTGTTGTTAGCTGCTGTTGTTTCGCTATTGTTGTTTTTGCATTGATATTGCCTTGTTAGAATGTACACTTGTTCTGTTGCATATATCACCACACTTGACATTCATTCATTCATTCGTTCCACCAACACTCAACGCGCAAACACTTACAAACACATACACACACAAACACGTATACATGTGTTACTTAGCGCACTCACAGCCTTGCTGCAACTTCATTGCTTCGACTCCTGCGCTGACTCGAGTCAAATGCTGTTCGCTCGCTGTTTTGTATGCTGTTGTTCTTGTTGTTGTTGTTTGTTGTTTGCCACTGTGGTCGCTTTTACAGCTTTGCTTGTCGCAATTCATTTGAATTTCATCACTTTCGCCCAGAAATAGTCAACACAAGGCAATGACAATCAAATAAGTAACCAACGAAGCTAACAGATTCAAAGCGCAAACATACTTACTTGCCCTCATCGAGTCGTTAGTGCCACTTGCCAACGCACACACACACATGCTCATACAAACATTTGTATTTATTAACGAAAAAAAGCAACCAAGAAAGTGGGAAAAAATGCGCCGGCTTGCTGATGAACGGGTTATTCATGAGTGCTTATATGTGCATATGTACATATGTGTGTGTGTAGATACTTATTTGTTAGTGTATGTGTATGCAGGTTTGTTAGACGCGCAATTGCACATGTTCACTAGTTTGTATGCAATGTTTTTTTATGCAAACGTACATATGTATGCAAATTTGTATGCATAAATGTGATATATGTAGACTTGCATGTTAGTATGTATGTTGGCGAATTCCCACGGCTTCGTAAGCAACATAGCCGAGTTGTGATCGTTTTGCATTTTATGAATGATTTCTGGCAGCATATTCTGCAAGACACATGTGTGTATGTGCACTTTCACTAATTCTCCGACTAAGCAATACTTCAGATATTTACATATGCAATGGATATGTATGTATGTATGTACAGTGGTGGTCATATACTTAGCACACATCACTCTACCTAAATTCAAACGATGTTTTCTTCGTAATGTTACAGTATTCAAAGGCGCCATTTTGTTTAGACATGATCAAGGCGCTAAGCTAGAGATATCGCAAAGTTTCGTCGCGTTGTTTTTGTTACTGTCGTAAATAGTACGATTATTTAACGATCAGCAGCTTTTGTAAGTGGACACATATTTAGCACACTTCTTAGACTGTCGAAGTTTGTTGGCGAGAGGTTATTTAATATAAAACTGTGGTTTTGAATTAAATTTAAATTTAAATTTACTGATTAGATATGGCTAGAGGTTTGTGTTTCACTGAAGAAAAGCGGGCTATAATTGTGAAGTTAAGAAGTGAAGGACAGTCGGTAACCCAGATTGCAAAAACGCTTGGGTGTTCAAGGAAGCTCATTTATAACGTATTTAAACATTTCGACGAATTTGGGTCAGTCAAATCCGCGGTGCCAGCTCCTAGGCCTCGCAAAACCGCCTCCAAAGAAGATAATCTAATTCGTTGAATTTCAAAAAAAAACCCATTCAAGAGCTCTAAACAAATTTAAACCGAAGTTTATGCAGTATACGGAATAGAGGTTTCATTTAAAACGATAAGATGTCGTTTGAATGAAGATGGACTTCTCAGAAGGAACCGTTTGTTTCTAAGATGAACTTGGAGGCACGCCTTTCATTCGCACGAGCCCACACCAACAAATCACTTTCTTTTTGGAAGAACGTTCTCTGGAGTGATGAATCTAAGTTTTGTAGATTTGGATCTGACCGTAGGCGCCCCAGTAACCAGCAGCACAATTCTAGGTATACACAAAAAACAGTGAAACATGGAGGAGGAATTATTATGGTGTGGGCGGCCTTTTCTTGGCACGTTGTTAGACCTATCGTTAGGATAACGTCAAAAATGGATCAATTTGTTTACAAAAACGTGTTAACAGAACACATGATTCCATTTGTCGACGACCATATGCCTCTAAGGTGGCACTTCATGCATGATAATGACCCCAAACATACTTCGAGTTTGGTGAAAAATTTCTTTGAGGACCAATGCGTTCCCATTCTGCAGTGGCCAACTCAATTACCTAATCTCAATCCAATTGAGAATTTGTGGAGTGAAGTTGGGAAAAGGATTGAGGGCAAAAAACCCAAAAATTTAGAAGAATTGTGGCAGAACATCAAAAGTGCATGGTTGAATATACCTGTGGAACAATGTAGATGTTTGGTGGAGAGTTTGCCTAAAAGATGTTGGGAAGTGATCAAAAATAAGGGTTTTCCAACGAAATATTGAAGTAAAATTTGGTTCGGATCGGATTGCCAAAGTTTTTGTGGATAAACCTGAAATGTGCTGAGTATGTGTCCAACGTAGTAATCATTTATTCTTACTTTTTTTTGTAAGTTTTGATTACATCGTCCTTTATGTTATTATTTAAGTCAATCTATCTGAGAAATATAAACATATGTGAAAATATTTAAGTTTTTAGTAAAGAAATGAATTTTATGGAACATTTTTTCTGAAAAGTACGAGTGTGCTAAGTATATGACCACCACTGTATATAAGTATATATGTACATATAGTATCTGAGAAGTGAATGTATCAAAGTCATGTTCGATGCCCTGCCTTTCTGCTAAATTGGCCTTAATTGAGGTGATTATACGAGTTTGGACAACACTCTAACATACATACACACATAAATATATACATATGTATACTTATTTATTTTTTCAATGGTAGGTGAAAGCATCGAAAGAGGGGGTATTTTACTTTAATCAGCTAAACCTAACCTACTCCCATTTCATGTCTCTCAAACGGGACCATTAAACAAAGTATTACTTCATGGGAGAGAAGAAGCCGTTTAAGTATCCGCTGTGGTACGGACGGACGGATTGATAGACGCCTAATCATAATTAGAGCTGCCGTTTCGCTAACTGCTTTCAGTTTATAGAGAACTCGCTCATAAATACAGTCAAATATTTCACCGTGAGTTTCAGCATTTCTCTTATACTTGAAAACCAAGGTCAATGATAGAGTACGTCTTAAGAGTCTTCTCTACACTCAGTACACGGCGGACAATATGAACTAAAGTCATAACGACATTTGTAAAGGTAGTTTGTAAAGCACCCTTAGACACTAAGTATTATACACGAATTCATGTCCGGAATCAGTCTGCGGGTCCATCGTCCTTTAAATGAAGTTTGCCATAGTTGCCGCCATATTGTGATGCTTTTAATTCGCTCCTCTCTTTTTGCTGCGGTAGACGGTCTGATAAGTTGTTGCTTAGCCAGCTCTGGACTCATGGTAGCCAATCATTCACACAAACCACCTACAGGGTTTGTCCTCAAAGTAATAGGACTGATTTCGATTGTAATTCGAAACATGCGCGCACCGACTGGATTCGATAGAGGGCATTCTTAGCTAACGAAAGAGCGGCTGGTAAGTTGTCTCCGAGCACCTGGAGAGTCAGGGCAACCATTTTAGCGCGACGTGTTTCTGAGAATGTTGCAAGCCGAAAATTCAGTAATCGTTAGAGCAGAGGTACGCGATTAATTTCTGTGTGAAAATCGGTAAATCTGCGACAGACGCTTTTAATATGATCAAGCAGTTTGTGCAGAGATATACTGTCCAGAGTAAGGCATAAAACAGTATTTTTAGTTGACGGAGCACGGCAGTATATTTCAAGTTAAAGTCTTTGCTATCGCGAAAGCCGTGTAGCTGCCTGTAAGCATCTGGGATCTCCACAATATTATACACTGGCTATATGAAACACTGGAAGAGTTATTGATAGTGAGGACACAGATGCTGTTAAAATTCGCGTCAAGCATAGGCATACTAAAGGATGACTACTCCATCTGGGATCGCAGAGGACCAAAACTGATCCTTGCGACGCTCATTGGCCTACCAGATTAGCCTAACCTAAGCTAACTTAAGGTGTTTCAAGCTTAGCTTCGGAAAAGGGCGGTAGTCAAAAATGAAAAGCAAATAATTGTATCTCTTCGTCAACAACAACAATTTAACAACTACTTGAGGCGGCAAGAACTTCTTCTTGAACGAGAGTAAAGCGAATCTTGCTAAGAAGTCTCATTGAACTACTACCAATTTTCTCCATAGATAGACTTTGCAGTATCATATAGATATATTGATATTCGACAAAACATACACCAAGAGCCCGATAGAAAACTGCTGAAATACAACAATTTTTTTTTTTTTTTTTTTTTTTTTTTTTTTTTTTTTTTTTTTTTTTTTTTTTTTTTTTTTTTTTTTTTTTTTTTTTTTTTTTTTTTTTT
>NW_017537600.1:772077-778156 GCF_001853355.1 Bactrocera latifrons
TTGCCTTGCAAGTTCTTAAAGATATTTAAGAGATTATTGCCCGCTTAAATTTAAACCGAGCCTTTAAACCTTGTCTTTATCAGCACAACACACACCTATTGTACATGGACATATGTATGTTTATGTAACACTAAACAGCTAGGCTCAACAAGTGTTCCATTGCAATCACAGGCCTCGCAATGTGTCTAGAAACGAAGTTTAGATGTGAGAGAAACCTCATATATGCAACCCTGTCTACCCGGTTTACAAGTGACGTGAGTGTCAAAATTCATCGGCATAACGGTATGATTGCGAAATGCGCTATATCTTACATACCTACACATAAACAAAAACAAGGCGCTAGCAATAGTAAATATACACACATATATACATATGCATGCGAATGCATTGCCGAATGTAATGCAATGAAAAACAGCATTGGACGTGAACTGTCAGAAATCTTTGGACACGCGCGTCCAGGCTTAGGAGCGATTTTTATCGGCCAAACAATGCTGCATTTATGACATCGAGCGTACACAAACATATACAGACATGAGTCAAACAGCTACGAGGTTTCACACAAGGGCTCTGCAATAAGCAAACAAACGCGCATACACACTTGGACATTTGTTGCAGTTGTCAAATGTGTAAACATTGATGGATTGACAGCCGGCACGAGATTTCGGCGTTGGGTGTAAAATGTATGTTCGAGTGTGAGTGCGTGTATTGTAGCGTTATTGTATTGCATTTTCAGAATGAAGACAGCAAAACTAAAAAGTGATAAATAAATTTTAGGAATGGCGTATGGACTCTAAAATGAAGCAAACATTCCATTGCCCGACCATGAAGAAGTTCGTATAGCAATTAACTGTCTGAAGAACAACAAAACGACGGAGGCCAATGGATTGACGGCCGAGCTGTGAATAAATGAAATCAATCCACAAAAAGGCTTTACAATCTGCGAAGACTACCGCGGGATAATCCTCCCCAACATCGCATATGATGTTTTATCGAGCATACTGTCTGAAAGATTAAAGCACACCGTCAAAAAACTGGTTGCATCTAATCAGTGTAGCTTCAGGCCTGGAAAAGCAACAAACAACCGGATATTACCCACGCGCCAAATATTGAAAAGGACCCGTGAAAAGAAGATTTACACACATACTTCTTTATCGATTTTAAAGCTACTTTTGACAGCACGAAAAGGAGCTGCCTTTATGCCGCTGTATCTAAATTTGGTATCCCACAAAACCAAAATGTAAACTGACGTTGGGCAATACCAAAAGCCCTGTCAGGATCGGAAAGGACTTTACCGAGCAGTTTGACAACGAAGGAGGTTTCAGACAAGTCGACTGCTTTCGTGTGACTTCTTCGGTCTACTGTTGGAGAAAATAATTCGAGCTGCAAAACTAACTCCATACCATCTTCTTCAAGAATGTACAGCTGCTGCCATGAGACGATAATATTGATATAATTGTCCTCAACAACCGCGCCGTTAGTTCTGCTTTCTACAGACTGGATACGGAAGCGAAGCAATTGGGTCTGGTAGTGAACGAGGGCAAAACGAAATATCTCCTGCCATCAATCCAACAGTCGTCAGACTCGCGACTTGGCTCCCACCTCGCTGTTGGCAGTCATAACTTCGATGTCGTAGACACTTTTGTCTATCTTGGAATCAGCAGTAACACCAATAACAACGTCAGCCCCGAGATCCAAGGTGGAATAACTCTTGCCAACTGTTGCTACTTCGGACTGAGTAGGGAATTGAAAAGTAAATTCCTCTGTCGGCAAAGCATTGGCGATGACAACATCTCACGAGTCGTCGTTACGAGTTATCGAGAAAAAAGTTCTGTGGAAAACTTATGGTCCTCTGCAGAGTGGTAACGGCGAATACCGCAATCGACGGAATGATGAGCTGTAGAAGATATGCGAGGACACTGACTTACCATAGTTCAGCGAATTAAAAGAAAGTGGCTACGCTGGCGGGGACATGTCGTCCGAATGGGTGGAAGACCTCCACGCCGTAGGAAAGACAAGGTGGAGAAAGACCTGTCTATACTTGGAATCGGTGACTAGGACAAATGGACAAAGATATTTTTATACCTTATCAACGCTATAAGAAATGCACCTGTGAAGTGTATTGCATCTTCCGAGCTGTCCAAAATAACTCTTTTTTCTTTTTTTTTTTACTTATTTGATATTTTTGTTTAAAAATATTTTAATAATCATTTATTAGCGGTGAACCATTTATTCGCACCATCCAGCAAGTTCCCTTATAAGCTTTAATTAATCTTTCAATAATTTAAACAATATTTTTTACTCAACTTTCCCTCGCCCAGTTATGGTCAACTAAAATCCATAACCCAATTGCATTTCACTCAGCATCAGCTATATTTTATTTGAATCGAGCATTCTAAGTACAAAATCCGCATGATTTTCGCCACCTCTCTTCTCGCTTGCACTTAGATCAGGCAAATTGCAATTAAAAAGTTAGACATAACCCTTTTGATGGTTGTTTCAGTTTTTCCAGTATTTAATTTCAACAAACTTTATTGCTGTCAGTTTCAAATACGTCCGTAGGTCATTTATTCTCGGTACTTTTGTTATGATGTTTGATTTTCTAACTAAACAGGAAAACATTTACTCAACGCTTTATTCATTTCATCATTACTTGTTTGCTGCTGATTTTTTACCAGCTTTTGGCATTTAATAGTTATGTAGATATTTTCAATTGCATTTCTCCTTTTTTTTTTGTAAATTTTATAAAATATGTAAACAAATACATACATACATTCAGGAAAAAGGAGTTATTGGTAATATTTGCAGCAGAGTTCTGGCCTTAGTGAGAATAAAATTCACCACTCTTTGGTTTTATAATATTTGCTTCAAAGGACAGTGTAGACCATAATATATAATATGTGTAACTGTTTAAAAAAAGTTCTTTGCTTGAAAGTTTAAGTGCGAAATTATGCTTAGCTATTAATATGTTCTGATGGCGACACATGAGTCCGACAGGTCAAGAAGACTGCAGGAAATGTCTAGAGCAAGGCACAAGGGAAATAATGGAACATCCCTAGTACATTGTCTCACATTACCAAAACTACGCTGTAAGCATTTGGGTGCCCCACGGTATGATGAACCGGAAACGGTATCGATAGTAAGGTCACAGAAATTCGCGTCAAGCGCAGGCATCCAATAGAATGACTATTCCTCATGGACCTAGTAACTGAACTTTATTTGGTATCGCAAAGGACAAAATCTGGTTTATGCGTGGCTCATTGGCCTACCTAACAGACTAACCTAGCCTTACTTATATGTTTAGAGTAGTTGTTAGGTAGTAAACAAACTAAGTGTTCCTGCTAGATGGCTAGATGGAAATTAATAACAATCTGGAAGATAACAAAGCAGATATAGGCCAAGTACGAGAGGAATAGAATCAAGAAGTTTACAGACTTAGAACTACTATAACTGTGACCCTGTACAGTTCGAGAGCATGCGCTAAATATGCAAGCAAGCATTAAGGGAATGCAGAAACTGCTATCCATTTTCTCTGGAAGGCCCGTCTCTATCGCAGGCCCGACACAAAATATTTGGAACTAAGCAAGCACCAAACCTTGAATGACTGTCTACAAAAACTATAACTATAATTAGTTTAATGGGGAGACCAATGATTGGAACGCAATGATGAAACGGAATGGCAAGTTTATAAGAATATATGATAGTGCACCTCCAGCGCTAATTGAGCACATGGTGAGAACATTTCTACCTACCTACCTACTCACGCTATTCAGTATTTCATTAATTTCAGTTGCTCACAATAAGTTGACGCAATTTGATCGAATTCGTAGGGAATGGAACAAACAAAAATGAGTTTTTGGACATATTTCTAGCTATCACTATCAGTTTTACTTCTTTATTACACCTGTAAGAAATTTTGTTGGTCGAAGCTACGTTCTTTGGCTCAATAAATCTGAGTTTTTTCAAAAAATCTAAAACTAGAGTTCAGAGTAGGAGAACACCTTATTAAAAAGGCTTCAGGAAAAGAGCCTATAAGGACAAGAGTCATATATTTTTAAATTGAATTAAAAATGGATGCAAACTGGAACTGGACAGGCAAGAAACATATTACACGAAAAAACTCTCGGGTGCTAGTGATGGAGACAGAAGCGAATGAAGACTTAGCGCGCTGGAACCGTGTTGTAAATCCGCTGTGGGAGCCATCCTTTTTGTTAGCTGGTGGTATATGGATAACAGTTGAATTTGGACTCTGCTAAGTGGTATTCTTGTTGTTGTTATTGTAACAACACAACATTACATTACTTTAGTCATTTCGCGAAATGGTGCCGTGTTGGTAGTTCTTGGCAGGATAAAAATCTAGGCCCGTTCCGGTTATTTACACCCGACTGTCGTGGGTACGGTTGTTGTTAGTGTCCTCAGCTGTATAGTTTTGTATTAAGGTGGGCCAGTAAAGTGTATGTTAGAGCTGGTTGAATTTTTTATATAAAATCGCGTAGTCGGGAAATATTCTAAGCATCGTTCTGAGCAACATTGTCTACAAAACAAAGGATCTACGTCCAGTTTTGACCCAAAGATTTTTAAGACGAATTTTTAAAAATCTGAACAATCGATTCGATTATATGGGACAAATTCAATAAAATTTTATTAGGATATCTCAAAATCTGACGAACAAAATTATATGATCCCGCAAAATCTTCGCCTTAAAAATTGCTGCCTCAAGACCGACTTTGTTACCATACATTGACATAGTCTCTTAGGCAAAGTTGTTCAAAATGATCCGTAGAACATTTCTCTCAAACGCAATTTCCTTTACGTTATTTTGGCTCTCTCTAAATCAATCTTCTCTGGTGTATGTCTACTGTGTGGAGTGTACGTGTGCAGAGGCTTTCTTCATTTAAACACATTTTCGCCACAAGAAGTTGCTGAACGACCAAATTAAGTTCTAAAGATCATTCCGCCGTTCTCGGACCACTCTTGAATATGGCTGCTGAACGACCAAAATTAATTTTTTGCATGGAGGACTTTTTTATTTGAAAACATACCTCCACATACAGCATATATGTAGCTGCCATACATGCTGAACGATTAAGTTCTTAGCTTATAGCTGCGGTGCAACCGAGTTTCATATTTCTTTCTACTTTTTGTATTTTCATACCCTTAACAGGGTATATTAAGTTTACTATGAAGTTTGTAACACTCAGAATTAAGCGTCGGGGACCCTATAAAGTACATATATAAATGATCAGTTGAGCCGAGTCTATTTAGCCATGTCCGTCTGTCTGTCTGTATATATACGAACTTTGAAAGATATCGTTTCGAAATTTTCAAACGTCATTTTATTTTCAAAAAGCTGCTTATTTGTCGGAACTGCCGATATAGGACCACTATAACATGTAGCTGCCATAAAAACTGAATGATCGGTATCAAGTTCTTGTATGGAAAACTTTCACATTTGACAAAATATATTTACGAAATTCAGTATAAATTATTTTCTAAGGCAACAATGTAATCTCCGAAGAAATTTTTCAAAGCGGATAACTATAGCCTATAGCTTACACACAAACTGTGAAGGGTTTTTATTTAATTTAATCATTTTCTGCTTTTAGATTTTTATTTTTCAACTTTAGCACTGCTTTGGGAAACATTAACATTAAATTTCTCTCAAGTAATGTAAGGCAAAATATAAAAAAGCATATTATATACATATATATACAACTATGTATGTATAAACATGCTGCAACTCATTTACCTTGCTGCAGAGTGTGCTGCAAGTAAATTAAAGTAACAGTATTTGGTTGCTGTAAGTTGCAACAATTTGCGCGCCGCTCTTTAGCAGTGAAGGTCGAGCGTATTAACGCCTGCAAAGTGTCACTCTTCTAATATTATATGTTGAAGTTGTAATCTTAATATTATCAATATGGCAACCTTCTAAATGATATTATCTGTACCATAGATTCCTAACTGTAACAGTAAATGGCTTATTGCATTGTACATTGAATTTCGTTCAGTTCTTATTAAACCTTCAAACTATAAACACTGCGTTTAATTATCAGTAGTTCGACGTAACAATGGTTATGGGCCC
>NW_017537600.1:785786-788049 GCF_001853355.1 Bactrocera latifrons
ATCAATATGGCAACCTTCTAAATGATATTATCTGTACCATAGATTCCTAACTGTAACAGTAAATGGCTTATTGCATTGTACATTGAATTTCGTTCAGTTCTTATTAAACCTTCAAACTATAAACACTGCGTTTAATTATCAGTAGTTCGACGTAACATTATAAATTTTTTTTTTTTTTTTTTTGTTTTGTTTTTGCAGAATTCGAGGTATTAGAATATGTATATATTTGTATAAAGATATTACAAATGCTTAGAAAAACGTTCCTTGAGCGAAACTGTCAACTCATTGTTGCTCTTATGAGCAAATAGCGAACTCATAGACACATTTATCCACACAAACACACGCCTACATGCACACGCATTGTCTTGTGTGGGCGCCTAACATGTGTTTAGCGCTGCTCAGTGCTCGCTAGACGCTGCCAAGCATTGCAGCAACAACGCAAAACCAAAACAATAAATCAAATCAAAACAAAGCACACACTCACACACAGTCAGACGCGTGCAGTGAAAGAAGAGCGCGCTCGGCTGCGCATGCGATAACATTTATGGCGCTCAATGACGTGAGTGAACTCTTTACTGTGCGCTTCACGCGTTGCAAAGCGAAGAATGAAAAATTGTTGCAATAAAACTGCAAGCTACACGGTAGCGGTGGCAGATGGCTGCAGCGCCTGAAACTGTGCTAACACATATGCAAAAAATCGCACGCCTGAGCACGAAGGAGAGCGCCAGTGCAGTTTTATGTGCTGCGTTGTGTGCGCAAATATATCTACATAGATATATATGTATGTGCCTGCATGAGTCCACACTCTCGCCTGCAACTAAAATTTTCGCAAACAACTCGCCAACTGAGCACAAGGGCTCCCAGCAAACACTCTTCTTTTGCACATACGCTGGGTCTCTCTGCAGCTACATATACATATATATATATGTGTATGTGCGTGTGTGTGTGTGCTGCGAGTTTTATTGCTGGAGAGCAATTCACACTAGCTGTGCGCACACTTTACGCTGGTGACCCGACCTGCGCGCACTCCCTTAATATATCAATTTTACGACCATATCGTTCTTCGTGTGCCGCTCAGCAGAGCATCAACCAACGGCCGACAGACAGACAGCAGCAGCCGCAGCACAGTTCACTGCTGGCAAGCATTGGCGAAAGCAGCATTTCATTTTGATTGTCGTGTGCACATCGTTCAAGTCGTTGTTGTCGCTGTCGGCTGCGCTGCCATCATGCTGTGTGTATGTGTGTGTGTGTGTGTGATCATCGATGTGGTCGTCGTCGTTGTCGTTACCGTTGTCTTCTTCGTCAAGCATCATTGTGTTTGCTGCGTTGTGTCGTGGCAACATCATATTGTGCCGCTGACTGTGCTGCTCCTGCTCCTGCTGCCTTTCATTGTATATTGGGCTGTCAGCTCTCAACGTTGTCAGTGTCAAAAAGATGTTTTAGTCGACAACTGAACGCTTCAACGGAATCATGTCGAATAATTTCAACAGTGTTGCGTTGCCAGTTACCACTACTAACACTACGACAACAATAATAAGAAAAACAAATCTAACTACTTTTTTCGCAACGTCTAAAATTACCACTGCTGCAACAATAACAACAAGAGCAAGTAAAGACAGCTTCACTTCACTTGTAAGCGACAGCACATATTTGACAGCTGCAAAAATAATAGAAATATTAGAGGCAACCAAAACAGCAATAGCAACAACAACACCGGTAAAGATAACAATAACAACAACAGCAATGCTAAAAACAAATGCAGTGGCAGCCAACGCGTGTGATATTGTAATTTTGCATTAGCTATTGCAACAACAACAACAAGAAAGTGAAAACGTGTTAGCCCACTGCGCGCAGTGTATTTGTATTTTCATGTATATATGTGTAAGTGTGTGTTTTGCAGCTTTTCTTGCTGTGCTTTTGACTCGAGCGCCTAGCGCCTTTAGTGTTGGCGGGAGTGTCGTCGCTGTTTGTTGGCAGCAGCGTTATCATTAGTGTGACGGCAAGGACATTTGCTAACGCCGAAGACATTGTGTGTCGGCGCTGACGTACGCAATTGACAACAAATCCAAGTTTATTGTCAATCAAAGTGTGCTTAATGAAATTTAAGGTGGAAAGTGTTTATAATCATTACTTTTTTTTTTGTTGGTTTCTCTTTCTGGATTGTTGTGTGTGCATGGCAGTGATAAGGTGCAGTGTTAAGTAGCAAAAATTGGTGGTAAATAAGTGAAAATAATAATAATAATAAATAAAAAAAATTTTTGAA
>NW_017537600.1:788480-790476 GCF_001853355.1 Bactrocera latifrons
AAATTAAAAAATAAATTAATAAACCAAAAAAAAAAAATTTTTATTTAATTATAGCATCTAAAGGTCAACAATATGATAAAACAAATATATACAAACTGAAAACGATAAATCAAAAAATATAATATAACGATAAAATGAAAAAATATAAACAAACTCAAAACGATAATACAAAAAATAAAAAGAATCTAAAAAGTTGATATAATTTTCTTTTCGATTTAAATCAACTGAAAGAGTTAAAATAAAATTTAAAAAGGTATGTTAGGTATTTAGTTTGTTTAAATATGATAAAATAAAAAATATAAACAAACAAAAACAGCTTAAATTTTTTTTTTACGATTTAAACCAACTGAAAACATAAAATAAAATTTAAGAAAAGTAGTAAACAACTAAAAATTAAAATAAAATTTAAAAATTTAAACTAACTGAAAACATAAAATTTAAGAAAAGTAGTAAACAACTAAAAATTAAAATAAAATTGTTTTTTAAATAATTAAGAAAGATGAAATAGAAACTTAAACAAACTGAAAAAGTAAATAAACAAAAAATAAACGATAAAAAAAGTTTAGACTCATAGTTTATTCCAGAAAAATAAAAGAAAAACAAACTAGTTTGATAAAATAACAAAGTGAACAACTATACAGTCAAATGCAACACTGAGAAATTCTGTATTTTTAAAAATATAAGATTTATAAACAATAAGTTACAATAACAGAAAAAATAAATAAAACAAATTATAAAAATTATATGCAAACGCGCAAAACAACAGAAATTTTTATACAAAACTAAACACATATATGAGATTGAAATTACACTACTCAACAAATTTTAAGAAAAAATTTGCGACTGATGTGCTAAATAGCCTGTGAAGTATTTCTGACCACGAATTTCCGTGCAAAAATTTTCCTGCACGTACAGCTATTTTTGTCATTTTAGTTGTTGTTGTTGTAGTGCCAGAAATCTGTCGAGTTGTCAGTTCTTAGCCGGATAAAAATCCGGGTCCGTTCTTCTTACGTAGATCTAACTATCATGGGAGCGGTTGTTCATTTTAGTAAATGATAGTTGTTTGACCCCTACACCCCTTGATTTACATCATCGAAAATTAGCAAGAACCACCCGCTAACAGCGCAGTTACAAAATGATTTTAGTTAGTGTTATTAATAATTTTTTTTTAAGGAATTATTAAATATTTTATAGAACGTTATTGACCTTATCGGTCTATTTTTGTAGCGCTCCTATTAAAAAATCCATCATAAGCAGAATAAACTTTCGAATTCTGTGTTTAGTATAAAAAAATTTCAAAATCGCAAATAAATTCAAAAAATTACTAGAAATCTCTAGCAATTGTGCAAAAGAACTGCCAACTAACTTTGGAAAATTAGTTTTGACAGAAGTAACTGAAGAAAATAAAACCAAAGTAATACCGAGGACTGCTAACTTGTGGCCTATAAAGGCAGTAGTAAGGAAGCAGAAAATTACTCATGCTATGTCCTTAAGAAGGTGTTTTGCTAACTCTAAAAAAAATAATGAAAGTGAATAAAAAAATTTTTAAAATTATTGCAAACAATTAATTAGAAAATCAAAATAATACAACAAAAAACCAAAAATGTAATTTAAAACAAAACAAAAAATACATAAATATTGAAGAATAAACAATTCAATGCAAAGTATAAGAGATTTTAAATTGTTTTCCAAAACCAAAAAAGTTAATATCGAGAAAAGCAGATTAAGACACAATAAAAAATCAGCAATATTGCCACAAAAGTTAAAAAATAAAAATAACATATATAAAATATATAAAAAAATATAAAGAAAACACTAAAAAAAAAATGAAAATGTCAACCAAATAAATAAAAATATTTGTTGAAAAAAATATAGATCGCAAATATTGGTTGCAAAAATGCATATGCATGATCTGGTATAATTAAAATTTTAAAATCACTCAATTAAATAAAAACATATGATACAATCATCTTTTTTTTTAGTTATTTAAAATTTT
>NW_017537600.1:790515-802540 GCF_001853355.1 Bactrocera latifrons
TTTTTAAATTTATTTTGTATTTTTCGTTATAAATTTTTAACTGTTTAGTTTTTAAAATTCTGCATTTTTTCCAAGTTATGTCAAATAATATTTTTTTAAATGTTTTATGTATATGTATATGTGACCTGGTCTACGGAAAGGAGGCTTAGGTGTCAAAAAACCAATTTTCACTTTTTAGTTGATTCGGATGGAAGATGAGATGCTTTTTTTTTTTAATAGCTGTTTCCCAGAAAACTAGTTTTCGCACGTTAGCTCCCTTTTCGTAGACCAGGTCACATATATTTTTTTTTAAGTCTTAAAATTAAATTTCTCTTTTAAAGTTATTTTGCTTAAATTTTATTTTTATATCACTTCAAAATTTGTGGTTAATTTTTGTTAAATCATTTTTTTTAATTAAAAAACTATTTTTATGAAATCTTTCCAAACTTATATTCTTCATAATCGCGGCAAAAGCATCATAACGTAGATGTGCAAAAATCGCGCGAACTTCACAAGGCAAGTGGCAAGTGCTGAACGCGCAAGTTTTAAATTAATATCAACACAAACAAATGCATTTGCAATCAATTCAATTGAAACGAATTAAAATAAAATGTAAAAACGCGCGCAAGTGGCAAATGAATGAGCAAATAAAATCTGGCAACACTTGACAATCAGTCGATTGCAAATCACAGGCGCTGAAATGAATGCGCGCCAAGTGGGTGAAATGTCAAATGGACGACAGCGCGCGGACGCGACGCGGCTGGCCGAGCAATTTACGGCAGGAAGGAGTTAATAAAATCAAAAGGAAGCAAAGCGAGCGCCCGAACAAAGGCGCACTTGCCAAAAAACGCCGACAAAAAAATCACACAAACAATAAAAACAAAGCGGCCGCGGCAGGACGTGAAGAGTGTTGCACGAGTGGCCGACTGGCTGGCCAGCCAATAATGCCGTGCCACGGGTGAACTAGCGGACGTGTGGACGTGTGAGACACAAATGGCATAAAGAGACTATTGTCAATTGAGCGTAAATGATGGCGGCGTCCAAAATGGCGTGATGACGACTGTGCCGGCGAATTAATATACATACAGCGAATGACAGCAACAACAGTAGTGCACGCGAATGTTTGTTTTTTTATTTTTTTTTTTGCTACTTTTTGTCTTTGTGCGCCACAAAAGCCATGGCGAACACAAAGACACATATGTGTGTGTGTGGAAGTGAGAAATCACACACGACAAAAAACTGCGCATGCTAAATTAACTAATAAAAACACGCCGGCGGCAAATAAAAATATTACAACAACAAAAGTTGCGATAGCAAAGCAGCAAAAGTAAAAAACGCAAACAGCAAGGCGTGCAATTTAATTAATTGCGCGCAATATGCAACACATAGTGCAAATAAATGGACACTAGTGGATGGCAAGAGCGCGAGGCGCAGCGGAGAGCGCGGCAAATGGCGATAAAGTAATTAGAAAAAACGTGAATTGAAGTGAAATAAGTAAGGAATGAATTTTTTGGAATAATGAATGCAAAATCGCCTTAAAAAATTTAATTAAATTATTTTGGTGGAGAAAAAATTTTTCTAAAATATTTAATAAAAATTATTGATAAAAGAATTACTCTAAAAAAAAGTTAAGGTACTCAAATGTATTTCTAAAAATATTTAATTAAAAAAATATAAACGAATTTTTAATGAAAAAAAATTAAGGAAAACTGCATGATAATTAATAAATATTTAAAAATTAATAAAATTTAAAAAATTTCAAAATTAAAAAATTTTAAAAATTATGCAAAATTAAAAAAAAGCAATAATTAAAACAGCAATTAAAGGAAAATTGAAAAATTTGCGATATTAATATTATCAAAGTGCAACAAAAATATATAACAAAAAATCAGATTCAAAACAAAAATTCAGAAAATATGAAAAAATTCTAGGAAACATTTCATAAAATTATTTCGACGAAAAAACATTCATTAAAATTTAATGAAATTATTGAGTAAAAATTCATACTTTTAAAAAAACTGTAAAGTTCTCAATGAAATATTTATACAAATAATCGAATTTATAAAAAATGCAAAACAAAAATTATAAACAGAAATTATAAATCAATAAAATTTTATTTTAATTATTTATTTTGATGAAAAGTAAAAATTTTAACAATTTAACAAAATTAAGAAATTACAAAAAATAAAAATAATTAAAACTAATTAAACAAAATTAACTCACAATTATTTCTAAAATAACTTAAACCAAAGCCAATAAATACCAAATTCACTTAAATTTTACCTCAAATCACTTTAAGGGCCTTAGAAAGACTTTACAACAAGCTAATAGTTTATAGCAAGTAATAAAATTTATTTAGAAATTAACATAAATACTAAAACATTCTATAAATTTAAACATACAGACGCAGACACAGCCGGACATATCAACACAGTGGCAGATTAACGGTGGAAAATAAGCAAACCAAAAAACCGAAAAAATCGAAAAACTTTAAGCACAAAAGCTAAATAAATAAATAGCGCTTAACAACAAAAACAACAAGAGACTATAAATTACAGCAAATAGCTGCTAAATCACTGGACTAAGGCGCTATGCCTGAGCTGCCACAAAATAAAAACTAAAGCAACAACAACCTAAATTGTATAAAACAAAAATAGAGGTGGCAGAAAAACTGAATAAAAGCAAAAACAAAAAGAATAAAAATAAAAACAAGAAGAAAGGCAGCAATAACAACAAAAACAATAATACGAATAGCAAAAACAACAACAAGTACAATAAAATTTCAAATAAAAGCCAAAAATAAAAATAAAATAGTATAGCAAAAAGAAACAACCACAATAAAAAAGAAATAAAAAGAAAGCAACAACAAACAGCACATTGCTAGCAGAGCTGTAGAACAGCAGCGCAGCCTTGTCACCCACCCACTTACACACCAGGAAATTGTTTACATTGCCCTCATTCATATTTGAGCGTTCGCCCGTGTGCGTGTGTGTGAGTGCGTGTATTTGCTTGAGATTGACACTTTTTGATGACTGTCACTCTGCAAGCAGCCAGCAGCAACACCATCAACCAGGAGGAAGAGCAGGAGTGCCAAAACGTCAGCCAGTGTGACCGACAAGGTGACCAGTGCCACGCACATGCACGCAGCAATGCCCAGCTGGCTAGCACATATACAAATATAAATGTGTGTGTTTGTATGAGTGATTTGGTGTAGGCCCAACCTACAGCACGCCGCAGCACATTTATTCACTTATCCAGTGGAGCGTGCGTCAGCAGAGCCACTCACGGCAGCAGTGTGAATACAAAAACAACAGCAACAACTGTAAGAATTGCAAAAACAACAATATAGACAACAACAACATCAACCAAAGCATTGCAAACACATTCCTTTCTCCCTGTGCTTCACTTGACTACCCAACAACACTCCGCATAGCGTCTCAGCCAGCGCACCATCACTCTTCGCAGCAAATCACTAAAACCAGCCGCCTGACATTTGATTTATTTGACATGTGTGTTTTTGATAGAGGCATAACACGCTAGTGACACGTTCTCGTACAAATTCAAAAGACACAATAACGCTGACATACATATAAACATACACATATATATATACATATATATATAGATTTGCTTAGCTACATGCATGCCATCCATCTCTGCCCAACAGCGTCAATAGCCACCTTAAGGTGTATGTTTGTGTGTTTGTACCGAACGCTAGTGGAGCGTCTAGAATGTGGAAATCTGACAGTAGCTACTAAATAAATCAGCGAATGTCTTAAAACGGCAGCCGAACGCGCACATAAAAGCATTAACACTATTTATTTTTTAAAGGAAAATATTTCCTGCGTCTTATTTACAACAAAAACAAACACAACCACAGCACCCAGCAACAATTGTCGGAGCAAATTAATCGTGGTTGCCATGGACACTGATAAATCAGTCATACAATGTATGCGACAAGTGGCAAGTGTTTAATACGAGGGAAGTCTACGTTGAGCCTGTCACGTTTATAACGGTAAAATAACAAAACGCCCGCACGCAAGAGTTGAAACCAAAAAGGAGCACACAAAAAACTCACAAAAGTCAAGTGAACGAAGTAACAAAAACGTAATAAAATCAAAAAATTAAGAAGCAACAACAACAACAACAACTTAATAAAACAACAACAAATGGAACGCTAATGCAAGTTCGCGTGCATTCGCTATGTTGTTGCTTTATTGAAATAAATATTAAGAAACAAATGAACAACAACAACGACAGAATTAATGAAATAACAGCAAAGAGGCCGCCATTGTTGTATTATTGTAAATAAATATACAAAAAAATAAGAACAACAAATAAGCCATCAACAATTAAAGACAACAGCAGCGTTAATAAAAACAACAACAAAATTACAAATACAACAACAACAACAAACTCTTTTTTTTTTTTTTGGTTAATGTTGTCTTCTCGCTTGTAATTGGGCTTGCTCAGCGCAAATAAATACAGTGTGGTCGATTGTGTTTGTTTGCTCGCGCATTTTCTTCGCTTACGCTAATTCAAAAACCGGCAGCTACGAAATGATGTTACACGAAGCAGTTATGCTGGAAATTTATAGGCAGGCGCTCACAGCAAGGTGAATATTACCTACATAGAATTTTTTGTATGTGATTAAATATTTTGTTATGCGTAAACGCGCGCATTAGGATGGTATAGTTGAAAAACATTTAAATTACTTTAATAAAAACTTTAATTTTTATAAAAATAAAATATTTTAATTATTTTAATAAAAAAATCAAAAATTATTTATTATTTTGTAATGCATGAGTAATGGGGTGATTTGTGAAAAACTTTTATGATGATTTCAGTTTAGTCGGTGAAGTATTTTTCGTTTGCCCACTGATCTGCTCGTTAATTTTAAGGACAAAACGCTTAGAGTAAATGTGAAAATAAGAATAAGATTAGCTTTAGATTCGGCTGCACCGGCTAAAACACCCTTCACAGATGCATTTTTTTTTTTTTATTAATTTTAAATTAATATTAAATAAAATGTATAAAAGGTTTATATCTAGCTTTTGATCCCAATTTATACAAATGTATGTACATATGTACATGCCTTAGTGACCAAATTTAAACAATTTGTTCGCGGATTATAGCCCTGTTCTGAAGCATAAACAGTGCAAAAATTGGTGAAGATATATTGTCAAAAAAAATATTTACATACAAAGACTTAATTTCAATTGATCAGTTTGTATAACATCTATATGCTATATAGCCCGATTAGAACAATTTATTCAGAGATTATAGCATTATCTCAGGCCATATTCACTAAATTTCGTGAAGATATTTCAGCAAATCAAAAAGTTTTCAACACAAGAACTTGAATTTGATCGGTCAGTTTATATGGCAGCTATATGCTATAGTAGTCTGATCAGAAAATTTTCTTCAGATATTATAGCATTTCATTATTAAATAATGTGTGCTAAATTTTGTAAAATAAATTTGTAGTGATCAACAAAATATTTCACTAATCCTCAAAATTGAAAATGATCAGTCCTAGTCCTTGTCGAGAGTACACAAAATTATCTATATTATGATATAAGACATTCTGTTTGTAGAAATACCAAAAAAATCTGTCAAATTAGTTGTATAGTCATACAATGTTGATCAAATATTATAGTCACTTAATTTAGTCAATTAACTAATTATCCGTAAGTTAAACATAAGAAATATGAAAAATTGACTAATTTGGTGACTTAAAAATATATATATAGTATTACAGATACTCACTTACTTTAGTCAATCAACTAAATATATATTCAATTATAAACAATAATTATAATTATAAAGCTGGTTGACTCTTTTGATTGATTTAATTTATAAAAATCAGCTAATATTCTTTCTTGAATAATGATTTTCACTTAATTTAGTCAATTAGTCAATTATCCGTAAACTTAATATAAGAAATTTGATTAATTGACTAAATTAGTTGACTTTATTAAATAATATTGCAAATATTCACTTAATTTAGTCAATTAACTAATTATATACACAAATGTGAACGTATAAAATATGGCTGATTGACTATATTTATTGATTTAATTGACAAAAATCAGCATGTCTTATTGCTAATAGGCTCTCTGGGTTAGTGATTGCACTTAATTCAATTAACCAATTATCTAGTTACTAAGCATTATAAATATGACCAATTGACTTAATTATTGAATAACGATTGTCACTTAATTGAGTCAATTAACTAATTAAGCAGTTATTAATTATTGAATAACGAATGTCACTTAATTTAGTCAATTAACTGATTAAGCAGTTATTAAGCATATTAATTATGACTAGTTCCCAAACATTTCGCATACTCCCTCCAAAAATTAGTATCAAAAAGCAACGTAATTTAAGCAATTAGCTAATTATTTATGGTAAACAGATAAGGGGAAATCTCAGAATTTACTCCAACTGGCAGATGCAAAAATAGTAATCTTAATGTTTCCAAAACAACAGTGTGAAGTATATTCTTACTTCGCTGGAGTTTCAGACAGTTCATAAATAAGTCAATTAGTAGGGATTTAGCACTATAAGATACATTTTACTTAGTATACTGGTACTCTTCACAGTCTTTAATGGAATAGAAACAAATTGTAAGTAAGTTAGAAAAGTTAGTTTGAATTTGCTAGCTAAAAAAACAGATGGAGCCTTTTAGTTGATAAAATGGAAAAATTTATTGAAGGAATTACTTTTTTGCCTACCAAATCTATCCTCGAAGTCAAGAATGATCTTCACAAATATTTGAGATATTCCGGAAGAAGTCTGAGCTTTATACTTTTCCGGTAGAAAATACTTCTGAAAGGACAAATTTAGCTGATTTCTTGTATAAAAATCGTTACTATTATATTTTGGAAGAAAAATTGCACCTGACGAAAAAATAGATATGAACCGTTTTTAAATATAAAAATATGTGATTCACTTCGAAAATATAAACAATTTTTCATTATAATACTCATTTCACCAACCATTATATTGGAACATTAAAAATATCTCATACAACTCTCAATTTCCTTACAATTACAGTGAGTTGACCAGCCCGCGTTGCCAATCACGCGAATCGAATGTGTCAGCAGCGGCGATGGAGGGACGTTGCCCTTCAAATGGCTCGCATTGTTCCGGCAACGAGCGCTCAACAACACCCGCCACAAGTTCGCTACCCAGTACACCGCCTGCCGGCCTACCGCTGCAGGCCACACTAGCACCAGCGGCAGCAGCAGCATTGCTGCCACCACAATCCGCCGCTATGGCTGCCTACTTTAATGCTGCAGCAGCAGCAGCAGCACAACAAAATCACTTACTGCTAACCAATCCGCTAGCAGCCGCCGCGACGCTGGTGCAGCAAGCAACACAAGCGCATTCGCCAGCAGCAGGACGGCAGCCAACAACACCCACCTCGCCACAAATGGATGCAACCAACGATGAGCCAGTATTGGATTTTAGCACTAAACGCCGACGAATGTCCGAACGTGAGAGTGACTCCGAGGATGACAATCATGAGCGCAACGCTGATGATGGTGGCATACAGAACGCTGAGGCCGCAATGGACGTGAATAGCCCGCTAGATTTGACCGTTGGTGGACGGAAGCGCGCCGCAACAATTGACGAGCCACCACCACACATCGCAATGCATAAGAGCTTACGTACCGCATTACCAACGGCCGCCGCTAGCAATTGGGTGCCAACAATCAATCCATATTTAGCCGCAGTGGCCGCGGCTAGCTTATCGCCGCCCAAATCGCCACTCTCGCCGCTCGAATGGAGCGGCAAACACAAACTATTGCCAAATGAAGCTACTAAAGCGTTAGAGAAAATGACTGAAATGACAAGACTTGGCTCGGCTACAGACAGTGCCGAGCTACCGCCGCACCGCCAGCTTAGTGCCAATGGCAACAACAGCAGCGCGGCTAGCAATGTCGGTAACGGTGGACGTCACAGTGCGTGGCAGTCGCATTGGTTGAACAAGGGCGCAGATGCCGTGCGCGATGTCTTCAAGTGCGTCTGGTGTAAACAGAGTTTTCCCACGCTCGCCACATTGACGGTACACATGAAGGAGACGCAACACTGTGGTGTCAATATGCCTGCCACGGCGTCGGCACCAGCTACTGGTATCCCCACCAATGGCAATCAGTCGGCACAATCAACACATCACTTGCGTCACACGACTAATACCGGCACAACATCGGCTGGCACAACAACAGCAGCAACAGGAGGGAATACAACAACTGCCGCCAATAAATCTGATCTCAATTTGTTAATCAAAGAAACGATGCCATTGCCACGCAAGCTGGTGCGTGGCCAAGATGTCTGGCTGGGCAAGGGAGCCGAACAAACGCGCGAGATACTCAAGTGTATGTGGTGCGGCCAGAGTTTTCGCTCATTAGCCGAAATGACATCGCACATGCAGGAGACGCAACACTACACGAACATAATATCCCAAGAGCAGATCATTTCATGGAAGTCGACGGATGATAAGAGCTCGAATAGCAGCAGCGCGGCCTCCATTGGTGGAAGTGGCGGCGGCACAACAACAACATCCACATCACCTGTCGTGACAACGCCACCAGCGACTGCTAGCGGTCTAAATACCACAGTCACTATGCGCCAGTCCAGTCCCAGTCACAACAACAACAGCGCGTCGGCTACCGTAAGTGCCGTGCTGACATGCAAGGTGTGCGACCAGGCGTTCGCCACGCTCAAGGAGCTCAGCAATCACATGATGAAAAATTCACACTACAAGGAGCATATGATGCGGGCTATGGGTGGTGTAGAGCAAGCCGCAATGACACCGACTACGACTGCCGGCCCGACGAATGTGGGACGGCGTGGCGGACGACAGCTGCGTGAAAAACGCAAAAAGTCATTGCCAGTGCGTAAACTACTGGAGCTAGAGCGTGCGCAACAGGACTACAAGCTCAACAGTTTGGATCCGGCATTGAAGCCGTTACGTGACTTTGCCGCCATTACGAAAATTACATGCGAGAAATGTGGTGAAAAGATTGAGACCGCGCTATTTGTCGATCACATACGCCAATGTCTCGGCGGAATGTTGCTGGTGCCAGCACGCAATCACAACAACGTCAGCGATAGCTTGAAGTCCACCTTTAATGCCATGGAACAGCTGGCGAGTCCACAAACCCCCACTAGTCGCAGCGATGGACGCAAAACCGCCGATAGCAATATGTCACATGCCTCAGCCACGCGTCCAGATATACTATGTCCGCTCACAAAGGAGGGTGAAAAGGCGAGCACGTCCTCTACACCGTCGGTGCTAAATGCCATCGAGCAGCTGATCGAGAAAAGTTTCGACACACGTCCACGTAATAGCAGCAACTATGCCGGCAGCGGTAATGGCAGTCAACGCAGCACACCCTTGGGTTCGAGTATTTTGAAGCGACTCGGTATTGACGATAGCGTGGACTACACGAAACCATTGCTGGATCCGCAGACTATGCATTTTATGCGTTCCTACTCCAATTACTCGGCGCGCGATCGTAGCGCTAGCGAATCTAGTTCGATCTCCGAACGTTGTAGCAGTCGTATCGAGTCTTTTACGCCCGAACGTAATACCACGCAAGTGCCACCACGTCAAACACCAGATAAATTGGAGGCTACAGTGGAACCGAAGCCCGTTTCAGCTTCCGAAGACGCAGCAATGCATACAGAGCTATTAAATATTAAATCAGAGCCCACAGAGATTGCAGAAACCACCAATGAGTCACAAGAACTGCCAGCTGGTGAGCAGAAGGACGCTATGAATTTGTCAGCCACATCGCCACAAAAGATCTCCGTTAAGAAGGAGTTCAACATGATCGATAACCACGAGGATGAGCGTCAATCGGGCGATGCGCGGCACTACAAGCCGCAACCGCGCACACCCTGCTCGCGCGCCACCAGTCCAAGCGCCAGCGAACGCTCCATCACGCCCAAGTCCACAACATCGTCGGCAGATAAACGCTTCGCCGCAGCGGGTAGCAGCCTCACAGCGCTTTCTTCCATGTTTGATAGCTTAAATAATATGAGCAGCAACGTGACTAGCGCACAATCACATAACAACGTCGACAGTATCGCCAGCGCCGAAACTAATAATAACAACAATAATAACAACACGAATAAGAAGTCGAGTGCTAATCCGCTCGCCGCACTGCAAAAACTCTGCGAAACCACTGAGAAGCCGTCAATGAAGACGCGCAGCGCCACCACCAATGGCATCGGTCATCATCAGTCGCAGCTGACCGGCAATATGATGGCTTTCAGTTGGGCTTGCAATGATGCTGTGCAGAATACGACAGCCGAGTCTATGATTAAGTGTACACAATGTGATGCCGTTTTTAGTACGAAGGGCGCCTATCGTCATCACTTCTCCAAAGTACACTACAGCAAGGAGGATAATGAGTTGAATGCTTTGGTGAGTGCCAGCAAGTCGCCTTCATCGCTGGCTTGCTCACCGAAATCGGCTGGTGCTTCGCCGAAGAGCTCATCGAAGAGTCCAGTGGGCGCGGGCAGCATGAGCGCGCCCATAATTAATCCATTTAGCGACAGTTCACAATCAAAGTTCCTCAAATATACCGAATTGGCGAAGCAATTGTCATCGAAGAATGCATAATACGGCCCCTGGCGGCAGGAAGGTTATAGCAGTTCGTTCGGTAAGTTATCATAACATGCGTTCGTGTGCTAGCGAAATAAAGCGGCGTAATGTTTCTCAATTAATTATTGTGAGACTTAGAGGACTAGCTATAACTTGTACATATATATAAGACTATTACAACAATTTTTTTTTTTAGAGAATGTCAAAGAAAATAATATATTATAATAACCAGTTTATATGAGGCATTACTTGGCGCTCAACGACTTTATTCGAATCATATAATATTTTTTCACTCAAAAAAATTACGAATTTTAATTACATGGATGAAATTATAAATAAGGTTAGAGATGCAATTCTATTTTTAATTTTTTAATTAAAAAACATTAACTCCCCGAAATAAATTATACAAAAAGGCCACACTTTCAAAAAAAAAATTAGATTTACTTTAAAAAATTTGTTCATTCCGCTCATGTTTGAGAACATTTTTGCTTGTGATTTCCCTTTTTACCCCAAAAAAAATCCATACTAGAATTTATATACCAGAACTAGAGGCTCAGCTCAACCTTGAGTTATGACGTTATATTAACAGCGGTAACTATACCTCGAATAAGCTTAAGTACATTAAGCTATTATTTTCTGATCAAGATAATCTTCATCCTTACCCTACTTTTAAAAAGTAGTTTTGAAAAAAACGCGTCTAAAGTTTATGAACTCAAAAAGTGACGAACGAAAAAATTATTCTATGATATAAGTGTGCTCAATAATGTACAAAGGATACGAATAAAATTACTCAATCCATGTTTCAGGAATTAATTCACTAAAGAGTATTTTTTTTACCTTGAAACCCTAACCCCTCCTTAAATATAACCTCAAATTTTTCGATAAATGCGAAATATTCTTAAAGAATTGTTTTATAGATCAATTATACTTCTGAACAATTAAATGTTAAAAAATCCTCAAATGACAATTTTTAACGCTTAAACTCTTTTTGGAAATTTTGCGTTAACTTACTTATTTAAAATTTCATTTAAAATATTTTTTTTTTTAATTTTTCAGCTCAGAAATCGACATTTAATCAACATTTAATAATTCCTACTGCAAAATATTTTTTTTCTGTACAAGTTTTTTTTGTTTTTTTTGTTAAATATGAATTTTCGCTAAAAAAAAAACAGTCTTCATTATTATAAAAAGAGTTCTTTTCTGTTAAAAAAAAATTATTATTTTCTACTACACAATATTTTTTATTTTATTAAAAATGTTTTCCTGTTGAAAAATATTTTTTGCTATTCTAAAGAATTTTTTTGTGTTAAAAAAGAACTGTTTTCCACTGAAAAATATTACATTTTTTATATTTTCTCTGATTGCTACTGTAAAAAGTAAATTTCTGTAAAAAAAAAATTTCTGTTAAAAAATAAAAAATGTTTT
>NW_017537600.1:802546-813818 GCF_001853355.1 Bactrocera latifrons
GTGTCACATCTATATTTAAGTTTTCGTGAACAGTTTTGGAGAGAACCGTGGCATTTGTTTTTGGTTCTTTCTTGACCTGGCGAACCAACCAACGTTCGTCTGCTTTAGTTAAGGCTTTTGGACGACCACACCTTGGATGATTTTCAACCGACTTTTTATCTTTCCATTTTTTTATAATATAATGGACAGTTGTTCGCGGCCTATCAACTATTTCGGCTATTTTAGTTTCGGTTAATCCACTTTTAAAATGTTTAACGATCAGATTTTTTATTTCTTCAGACACTTCTGTTTTTTTGCGACCCATGTTTCCCATTTCACTTATTTACTTTGAATATCGCTTCTAAACTGAATGCTGCATAACAATGTTAAAGAAAATATTCAAATCGATCGTAACTTTCACCGTTAATCATTGGAATTCGCTCTTCTGCGTAATTGTCGAATATTTTTTTTGCTTTCATTTTCAGCATAATTTAGTTCTGGTGCGTTTTTCTTTAATTTTGTTGTTGTGATTATCACAGAACTCATCAACTTACAGACTATATAAATGTGTGTTTAAAAAAACACTGTTTTCTGGTTCTTTATGTGTTTATATTAAGAAATATTTCAAAAATAAATAAAAAAAATACATATGTGGAATACTTTCTTTGACCAGTGTACATAGTTCCCTTCAAGAGATACTGATTATAGCGATTCTACAAGTTTTCGATACCATTTTTGCAGTACTATTTGTCCTTTCCTACAAAATAGACCTCAATTTCGGCGATTCGATTCTTTCATTCGACAAAAATTTCTTCCTAGCGAGCATTCAGTTGAGTTCTGAGGTCAGGAAAGAGTCATTGCGGAGCAGATCTGGAGAATACAGTGGTTATGGAAATTAATCGAAATCCAATTCATGGATTTTTGCCATCGTTTTTACCGCATTGTGACACCGTGTATAGTCTTGGTGAAGCTGCACTTTCTTTTCCCTCAAATTTTTTTACGATTTCGTCCTTCAAACGGTCAAATAACGCTTATAATAGTCGCTGTTTATAGACCTTTCTTTTTCGAGGTATATAATAAAAATTATTCCATACGCATCCCATTCATACGCTATATTCTTGTCTGTTGTTTCATGATGTGTAATCCACTCGGATGTCTGTCCATTGGATTTACGATTACGATTACGATTACGATTTACGGATTACGCTTAAACATCTGCCAAAAACGGCTCCGAATCACTAACTCGTCTTATGTTTATGGTGAAAAGTGAGCTCACGCGGCATTCATTGTGTAAGAACACAAATCTTACTCACACCCAAATATTCGTGAATGATATATACTTACATACATGTTTATATGTATGTTCAGTTGATATCTTTAGAGTAAGCGCTATCTGGAACAACTTATCCATATTTAAATTTCAATTTACAAAACCATTTTGTGTTTTTTTTTTTTTTTTTATTTTTTTGTCGGTAACAACGTCTTCTGGGCATCCACTTCGTTCACTATCTTCGGTACTCATTCCAATTACATTTCATTTACATAAAAATTTAGCATACCTATCCTTACTGATTTATTCTCCTGTGGTAGTGTCCGGAAAGTCATTATAAAGCCAAGTTTTTGCTTCAACTATTCTTCTCTTCAAATAGCAATATTTAATGAACATGTGAATATACAGAATTTATTATTCTCTGCTCGCTTGCCTCGATTTCGTTAGTAATGTCTATGAAGATTTCCGAGTTTATCCGAAATTATCTGGGTGTGAACAAGATTTGCATGCTTAAAATTATCCGGCTTACAAAACAGGCGGTTTTTGGAATCAATTTATTCTTCACAATGAGATAACCGGAATATAACCCCTTAACACATTATTCAATTCAATAAAAAAAATTCCCTTCCAATCCACTGTAATATTGTGGCTATAGACTGGTCTTACCCCAAGAGATTAATCCTGACGATTTTTCAATGCTTACGAACACAACATTCTAAGTACCTTATAAAAGGTGATGCATTTCGATCCTGCCTACTTTTTTTTAAATAAAAAACACAGAAACTTCAAATTTAATGGAAAAAGTTTATTATCGTTCGAAATAACATTCTTTACCAATTATTTTTTGAAGATTATTTTCTTCTAATGTTGGCCTCGACTACGTCTTAGATGGTGGAACCATTGAGTTCAATTTTCGATGACTCGTTAGAATCGAGGCAGGATTGTTCGCATAGACGTTAGACTTTACATATCTAACGGTGTGATATCACACGATCTTTGGTGGCCAATAGACCAGTCCAAAACGTGAAATTATCTGCTCACCGAAGTGTTCTATCAATAAATTCATTGGTTGATGCGATACGTGAGAAGTGACATCGTGTTGTTGAAACCAAATGGCGTCGATATCACGAGCTTCAATTTCAGATATCAAATAGTCAGTTATCATGGCACGATAACGGTCGCCATTGACAGTTATGGTGTCAATGCCATCAGCATAATTTTTGAGGAAATATGAACCGATGATTTCGCCGGCCCATGAACCACACCAAAGCGTTGTTTTTTCTGGATGAGCCAGAAGTGGGCTTTTAATTTTAGCTCGAAAACTTCGGATCTTCTTGGAATTTTTCACGATCCCATAGAGCGAAGTGATTTCGCTTGGGAAGGTCGAGCGGCCTCAGTTCTTGCACAAGCTGTATTTTGTACGCTTTCAATTTAAGATTTCGACGAAAAATGTGCCATTCTTTACAGAATGTGAATTAAAAATGAAATGTAATAAGGTTTAACAATTTGTAAGCATTTTCTTTCCATCATAAAATGTCAAACAACACTGAACAAAAATAGCATAATAGCTTGAAAAAATACCTCTACTTTGATCACCTGTTACATATTCAACTCGAGGGAAACACAACAAACTCAAATATAATTTTTTTTTTTTTTTTTTTTTTTTTTTTTTTTTTTTTTTTTAAAGAAGAAAATTTTTTTATTCAAATATTCATTCAAATATAATTTTACCCTAAAATAATTGAATAGGCTACATTTATCAAAAATAAACTCGATCTCGACTGTTTGAACATTTTCTAAATTTTTTTAAGGATGACAGTTTAACAGATCAGATTGAGTCATAAACACTTCTCATAACCGATTAGCATACTCCTGAATAGCATTTTTTTTAATATGTTATCGTGTGCAAAAAAACTATATAATTGTTGAGAAGTCTCTACACAACAGTAACTGCTAGATTCCAAAATAGTTCTTTCTAAGTATTTAGAGAAGAGTCAAGAATTTTATGTGGCCACTGGATTGGAAATCTCGACAGCATTTTGTAAAATGGTTTCATGCTCAACATCAATAATAACAACTCGTATGTCATTTTTTTCCAACATATGTATATAATACATAAGTCCCTCGTTAAGGTAAAACAGAAATAACTTCAATTCTTAGATTAGAAACCTTCTCATGTGCTTTCACGTCATGTGTTTTTTTTTTTAACTTTGACAGCACTTTTTTATTTTTACACACCGGCGGTAGCATCTAAATATTTAAGAAATATAATAATATTTATTTTGCTTCTCAATTATCATAAGTTTAATCAAATAACTCAATTTCAAAATCATTATACAAAAAAAATCATACCAAAAAATTCTAACCAAAGGCATTACAATTTCCAATCGCGTAAAACCGACGGTAAAATTGCAACACCACTGACTCAACACATGCTCATACTGCAAGTATGTAAATTATGCATTTTATTACATGTGTACATATGTATGTATGCACATACAAACACAGACACGCTCTTCTGTGTGTAACAAGTAATACCGGTATTACGTCGAGCTGGTTAATAAGATAATGACTTAGCTGCTCGAACATATGACACATAATTAGACACATAAATAGTTGCGCTGATAATATAATATTACAATTTCTCTAACTACGTACATATGGGTGTACATGTGTACATGTGTATGTATGTACCGCTATATAAATATATCTTTATAAAAAACTAGACCTGTGGGAAAAGAATTTAACACGCCAACCCCACCACCGGTGACACACAGCAGAGTCGTAGTTAAATATTAAGAAATTGATTTGCGATCACATGCAAAGCAGCCACTACAATAACACACTATAATGCACCCACAACAACATAAACAAGGTCGCCAAGCAGCGCCAATACAAATTGACAGCGGTCTTAAGTGGGAGAAAACGTCAACATAAGCAGAGAGTTGACATACACTCTTGACAACAATGTGAGAACAGGCTGACCACAATGAGTTGTACTCTTATGTTTATAAAAGAGTAGAATTCCGCGCTCAAAATGTGAGTACTCAACAGTACTCTTAATATGTTCATATTATATTTATATTAAGAGTAATTTTTACAAGAGTAAATCTCTTCAATTTATGAAAGCACAGATGCTGAATAACTACTCTTTTCATTGATGACCAAAAAGCAACCAAAAATCCGCTCTCAATAACACCTTACTCAAAGCTAAAAAAAAAATTACAAACAAAACCGCAACTCTTTGACGCACAACACACACCAGCCATCCCTTTCTACTCACCAGCATTGTTGTTGCATACGACGACAGCAGTTCATCACTTTCGCGCAATGCATTCGCTTCACTTTGTCATGCGCTTGGCAAGCGCATACGCGGTTCCGCTACTCTCAGCGGGATGGCCCGTAGGAAGTGCATCAAAATTCAATTAATGTGCACCGCCACCGTTGGCTCGACCAGAGAATGTAAAGTTTACATTCTCTGGCTCGACACGCTCGCATATGCACACACACGCATACTCGCTTATAAGCTACTATTTGGTGTTGTCAGCATCAGCGCTACCGTGTATTATGTCCGAGTTTGATGAAATGTTATCCGTCAAGCTGGCAGCACGCGCAAGTGCAAGTGAGATGTCAATACGAACTCGTACGATTGTCAGCCATTACCGTCACACTTGTTGGTCATTTAGAAATAAAAAGCAACAAAGCAATAGTAGCAGTCCACATAGTAGTTATGGTGTTGTATTTTATTTATTTCTAAACTTTTATTATGAGGGGGGGTGAAAAAGCGCTTTGCAAAAACCAGTATTTTCTTGAACGCATTGAGCCCGTTATGAGCGTAAGCTTTGAGTGTAATTGCATGTGACTGCGAAATGAGTGAATAAAATAGTTGAGTGTTGCTCGAAATAGTTTGCTCCTTTGTTATTCCAAATAAATGGCAATCAGTAGCCATAATTTCGCACACGTTTATGGTATTTAAGGCAATTTCGAAGTGATGGTTGTTCTTTCAATATAAAATATATAAATATGGCGGCGATTTCATTCGTAGACGATTCCACTCGTTTTCGTATCACTTTACACTTTTGTCTTACTTTAGTAAAATAACTTCACTATACAATAATACAGCACAGCAAATCCCGATCTTATTGATGTGACTTTTCGAACTGATTCTGCGGGGACATTGCGCCTAATTATTCTGCAGTCCTTCATTGAATTAAAAGTAGCTAACGGTTCTTGCCTCTCTTCTCTCTATTCGAAGAAAGCGATCAGACCTCACTCAGTAACAGTTTCTATACTGCTGCTACTATGCTTATTTGGGCATTTACTATTCATAGTACGGTAATATATGCCGCATATGCGTCGCCTATTTCAAATAACGCCTCATACATAAAAATATAAATAGTTTCAAAAATTTCGAAATTTAAATAAAAATTTTCAGTACTACCCTTTAATGCAAAACTATATTTAAAAATAAAATCTTAGAAACTTATATTTCAAGTTAGTGGCAATTCGATTTTTTTTTTTTATTCAACGTACACTGGCCAAAAAAAGTATTCGACATATGCATTTTTTTATGTATTTTTAAAATATTCCATAGAATAAACAAATAAAAGACCAAATAACAGTGTTTCTATAAGCAATAATTTATTTAGTTTGTAAATTGATGAGTTTTATGATAATAAAAATTACAAAACTAAACAAAAAAGCACAAAAACTGAATTACTCTAAAAATAAAAGCAAAAAAAATATTCGACAATTCATGTAAAATCCAAGTTTGAAAACAAAAAAAAAAAATTTTAATACCGCGTAGCTCTTCCTTTACTTCGGACTACTTCTTTTAAACGTCTTGGTWTTGATTCGACCAACTTTCTTGTTATGGATGGGTCTATATTGTACCACTCTTCCATTAGTATCTGTTCCATTTGGGTTTTGTTCGTAAAATGGCGCTGTCTCAGCCTTCTTTCTAAATGATCCCATAGATGCTCTATGGGATTTAAATCTGGACTTTGAGCAGGAGTTTTAATTACTCCAGGGCAATTGTATAAGCCAAAGCTTTGTATTTAGTGCGGAATGCTTTGGGTCATTATTTTGGTAAAACTGAAAAGTCGCTCCGATACCGAGATTTTCTGCACTAGTTCGTAAGTTTCTCTTCAAAATGTCAATGTATTGCATGTGGTCCATGATTTGGCGAATTGGCTCCATTTTTCCAACGCCTGCTGCCGACATACACCCCCAAATCATAACGCCTCCACCTCCATGTTTCACAGTTGCTACAGTATTTCGCTCTTCCAAATCTGTATTGGGTTTTCTGTACACAATTACCTTACCATCACATCCAAAAAGATTGAATTTGCTCTCATCTGCAAATATCACCTTATTCCAAAATTCAGCGGCCTTGTTTATGTACGTTTTTGCAAACCTTAATCTTTCCAATCAATTTTTTTTTTAGAGATATATGGCTTTTTGCGCGCAACTCTTCCCCTGTAGTCATTGATTTTCAAATAATTTCGTATGGTTTGGTGTGTCACATCTATATTTAAGTTTTCGTGAACAGTTTTGGAGAGAACCGTGGCATTTGTTTTTGGTTCTTTCTTGACCTGGCGAACCAACCAACGTTCGTCTGCTTTAGTTAAGGCTTTTGGACGACCACACCTTGGATGATTTTCAACCGACTTTTTATCTTTCCATTTTTTTATAATATAATGGACAGTTGTTCGCGGCCTATCAACTATTTCGGCTATTTTAGTTTCGGTTAATCCACTTTTAAAATGTTTAACGATCAGATTTTTTATTTCTTCAGACACTTCTGTTTTTTTGCGACCCATGTTTCCCATTTCACTTATTTACTTTGAATATCGCTTCTAAACTGAATGCTGCATAACAATGTTAAAGAAAATATTCAAATCGATCGTAACTTTCACCGTTAATCATTGGAATTCGCTCTTCTGCGTAATTGTCGAATATTTTTTTTGCTTTCATTTTCAGCATAATTTAGTTCTGGTGCGTTTTTCTTTAATTTTGTTGTTGTGATTATCACAGAACTCATCAACTTACAGACTATATAAATGTGTGTTTAAAAAAACACTGTTTTCTGGTTCTTTATGTGTTTATATTAAGAAATATTTCAAAAATAAATAAAAAAAATACATATGTGGAATACTTTCTTTGACCAGTGTACATAGTTCCCTTCAAGAGATACTGATTATAGCGATTCTACAAGTTTTCGATACCATTTTTGCAGTACTATTTGTCCTTTCCTACAAAATAGACCTCAATTTCGGCGATTCGATTCTTTCATTCGACAAAAATTTCTTCCTAGCGAGCATTCAGTTGAGTTCTGAGGTCAGGAAAGAGTCATTGCGGAGCAGATCTGGAGAATACAGTGGTTATGGAAATTAATCGAAATCCAATTCATGGATTTTTGCCATCGTTTTTACCGCATTGTGACACCGTGTATAGTCTTGGTGAAGCTGCACTTTCTTTTCCCTCAAATTTTTTTACGATTTCGTCCTTCAAACGGTCAAATAACGCTTATAATAGTCGCTGTTTATAGACCTTTCTTTTTCGAGGTATATAATAAAAATTATTCCATACGCATCCCATTCATACGCTATATTCTTGTCTGTTGTTTCATGATGTGTAATCCACTCGGATGTCTGTCCATTGGATTTACGATTACGATTACGATTACGATTTACGGATTACGCTTAAACATCTGCCAAAAACGGCTCCGAATCACTAACTCGTCTTATGTTTATGGTGAAAAGTGAGCTCACGCGGCATTCATTGTGTAAGAACACAAATCTTACTCACACCCAAATATTCGTGAATGATATATACTTACATACATGTTTATATGTATGTTCAGTTGATATCTTTAGAGTAAGCGCTATCTGGAACAACTTATCCATATTTAAATTTCAATTTACAAAACCATTTTGTGTTTTTTTTTTTTTTTTTATTTTTTTGTCGGTAACAACGTCTTCTGGGCATCCACTTCGTTCACTATCTTCGGTACTCATTCCAATTACATTTCATTTACATAAAAATTTAGCATACCTATCCTTACTGATTTATTCTCCTGTGGTAGTGTCCGGAAAGTCATTATAAAGCCAAGTTTTTGCTTCAACTATTCTTCTCTTCAAATAGCAATATTTAATGAACATGTGAATATACAGAATTTATTATTCTCTGCTCGCTTGCCTCGATTTCGTTAGTAATGTCTATGAAGATTTCCGAGTTTATCCGAAATTATCTGGGTGTGAACAAGATTTGCATGCTTAAAATTATCCGGCTTACAAAACAGGCGGTTTTTGGAATCAATTTATTCTTCACAATGAGATAACCGGAATATAACCCCTTAACACATTATTCAATTCAATAAAAAAAATTCCCTTCCAATCCACTGTAATATTGTGGCTATAGACTGGTCTTACCCCAAGAGATTAATCCTGACGATTTTTCAATGCTTACGAACACAACATTCTAAGTACCTTATAAAAGGTGATGCATTTCGATCCTGCCTACTTTTTTTTAAATAAAAAACACAGAAACTTCAAATTTAATGGAAAAAGTTTATTATCGTTCGAAATAACATTCTTTACCAATTATTTTTTGAAGATTATTTTCTTCTAATGTTGGCCTCGACTACGTCTTAGATGGTGGAACCATTGAGTTCAATTTTCGATGACTCGTTAGAATCGAGGCAGGATTGTTCGCATAGACGTTAGACTTTACATATCTAACGGTGTGATATCACACGATCTTTGGTGGCCAATAGACCAGTCCAAAACGTGAAATTATCTGCTCACCGAAGTGTTCTATCAATAAATTCATTGGTTGATGCGATACGTGAGAAGTGACATCGTGTTGTTGAAACCAAATGGCGTCGATATCACGAGCTTCAATTTCAGATATCAAATAGTCAGTTATCATGGCACGATAACGGTCGCCATTGACAGTTATGGTGTCAATGCCATCAGCATAATTTTTGAGGAAATATGAACCGATGATTTCGCCGGCCCATGAACCACACCAAAGCGTTGTTTTTTCTGGATGAGCCAGAAGTGGGCTTTTAATTTTAGCTCGAAAACTTCGGATCTTCTTGGAATTTTTCACGATCCCATAGAGCGAAGTGATTTCGCTTGGGAAGGTCGAGCGGCCTCAGTTCTTGCACAAGCTGTATTTTGTACGCTTTCAATTTAAGATTTCGACGAAAAATGTGCCATTCTTTACAGAATGTGAATTAAAAATGAAATGTAATAAGGTTTAACAATTTGTAAGCATTTTCTTTCCATCATAAAATGTCAAACAACACTGAACAAAAATAGCATAATAGCTTGAAAAAATACCTCTACTTTGATCACCTGTTACATATTCAACTCGAGGGAAACACAACAAACTCAAATATAATTTTTTTTTTTTTCTGTTATTAACTAGCTGAAGTTGCTCAGCTGGTTGTCGAAATTGAGATAGAAGTTAAATATTGTCCAAATAAATCTAAAAAAAATTATAAATTTGTCAAAATATTCACTGAAAATTGATACTGATATTTTTTTTTTAAATTTAGTTATTTATTTAGCTTTATTAAAACTTTTCTCAGATTTCAAGCATTGCATCTCTCTCCTTTATAAACATACCCAGTAAACCCATTATAGAAATGTGCATAGGTACATACTATATAACTTGTAAATATTTTCAAACATTGTTATTTTTTTTTTAATAAAAACCTAAATAAGAATTTTTAAAATGAACTCTTTCAGCCACATACCTAATTAAAAAAAGTATACGATTTTAAACAAAAGTTCATTATAAACTATTTAATATTTACAAAAACCAAAATTTCGGAAAGTATATATACCTAAAAACAAATTACACAACTCTCAGCATAAATAATGCTAATTTTTTTTTTTTCAAAAATAATGCCTTTGGGAAAGATACTAAAATATAAACAAAATGTAATAATGATGTATACGTAAAAATTAACATTTAACCTCACTTTAAGCAAATAAAAATTCAAATTTCGGCTAAAAACAAAATTTTATTGATAACTGATAATCAAATAAAATACAGTGAAGAGAAAGAAAATAAAATAAAGAAATTTAAATAAATAATAATTATTGAAAAAAGTACAGAGAAAGAAATAAAAAATTGTCAACAAGCAGAATATAACACACATTAGGGCGGCACAATTTAATTGCAAATTTTAAATTTTATAAACAAAAATTTATTTGTATGCTATTTTGTAAATTATTATATTTACTTACTTTCAATTTCTATAATCATTTTAATAAGAAAAATATATTTTATTATTTAAAGGAAATATTTTACTTAAAAAAAAACCCATCTTTTTTTGTACAATTCTAAAATTTTTACTAAACAAGCTCCAATAAGTGCTATCACCCTTTTTTGCAAGAAAACAAATTTCTATAAATAAATAACTGACAGAAGAACCGCCCTAATGTATATACAACTCCATATAAAACATGACAAAAGAATTTATAATAAAAAATATAGTTTAAAATAGAAATATACACAGGCAATAACTGTAAATGCATCCATACAGACATTCATACATACATACATATATATAAATATATGTACATATATGAATATATGTAGGTATATGCCTCTAAACATTATTGTGCCAAATGAAAATTTTTTGTTTATATATAAAAATTGGCATGAATTTGTGACTTAGTGAGTATGTATGTAAATAACGAGCGAATACTACATATAACTAAAGCAGCTAACGCAATTTTATAAATTGTAGCACATAATAAAAGTTCTGTATACCAATACGAAGCTATAAACTTAAGCATATAAATACTTAAATGTACTACATATGGTACATACATATATTATAAAAAATTGGAAATGAAAATAAATACCAAAAAATTGCGATACTTATAAATTTAGAAAAACTAGAAATTATAAAAATAATATTWAAAAGCATTTTATTTTCAAGTTTGTTTGTATATGTAAAGTCAATAAACGCAAGTGTAAGCGCTAATAATTAATTGTATA
>NW_017537600.1:814613-882769 GCF_001853355.1 Bactrocera latifrons
TTTAATTTAATAGTATATCAAGTAGTAACTGTACTTCTTCACTGTACCGTAGCTAGTTACGCGAAGCAAAATCAAAAATACCAATACAAACAAAGCAACATATGTATACGCAAGATGATACCTAATCTATACCAACAATTAAAAATTTAAAATAAATTATAAAATATATGAGAAACTATACGAAAATGTTTAACACAAACACTTATACATATAAACTAAGTATTTATAAATTTAATATAAAAATTTTAAAATTTTATGAATACATAATAGATGTATGTAAAACGTAAATAAGAACCATGTAGCAGGCAACTTAATGTGTATACTAACTAGTACTTAGTCATAATATAAGCGCACACATATACACGGATACACTTATGCACATAAATGGCAACTTAATTAATTAAGCAACGCGTGTAAGTGTAAACAATTGTATAATTATTATTTTTGTGATATTATTTTTAAATAAACTTAAACTGAATTAATTAATTAAATGCTATGTCTTCAATTATGCTTAAACTATTAATATTAATATTAATATGTTTACTATACAACTAGTATGTTTGTGTAAATAATTATGTAACATGCACGCAAGTGTATTTTAAAGCAGGCTGTTGCATATGTGTGCGTGGGTTGTGCAGCAGTCGACGTTTTAGTGTACTATAAGTGCTTTTCCAACGCAAATAAATTGTTTCTGTATACCCAGGCACTGTTATTAACTAAGTACTATATGTAGGCATGTAAGTACATAAATATCAGATTATGAATCAATAAATTAAATTAAATAAAATGTGAAGCAACAAATAAAGTTGTGCATTTCAAAATATAAAAAAATTGCATTTTTTATTAAAATTTAAAGCGTTATAAAATGGATGCAGTGGTAAGGAGTATAGTTTGCTTCTTAGATACGAACGTCTTTATTTTTGAAGAAAATGCCCATTAGACACAACAAACAGTGACTTTTTGAGCATAAAACATAAAAACCAGCACTCTAAATAAAATGATAAGAATTGAAATTGGTTTCAAAACCTCAAAAAATTACTAGCATTTTCCGAAGTTTGGCTGAATAGTAAAGAATGAAATTGTCAATACAAATTATTTGTTGAGACGAACAGAGTTTTAAATGGTACCAGAGCTAAATTTGTAAGTAGCTTATTGTGCATTAGATGATGCCAATAAACATCCTTCGTATCCGTGAGATATCTCCTTGCCCTTTTTTACTAACAACTAAACAGGCAGAATTCTGTAAATGTAGTATCAACTATCAATTTTCCCGGCTAAAAAAGAAACAAAGTATTTATTAATTTTTTTAGAAATAAAAAACATAAAAAGACCTTTTAGAAGAAATTTTATAATTTTTTTTTAATAAAAAACATAAAAAGGCCTTTTAGAAGAAATTTTATAATTTTTTTTAGAAATAAAAAACATAAAAAGACCTTTTAGAAAATCCACACAACTAGAGTGGGACGAAGTTCGCCTCAGCATCTACTAGGATTTACGAGGCATCAAAGAAATATATTCTACTGAAAGCTGATACAAAAAATTATGGTTATTTTTGTATATCAATTGAAATCCCTCGATGCAGATATATGATATATCTATTTTCTGGGTGTATAAAGTATCGGGGTGGCAAGATGATTTCGAAGAAGTACATTTTGTAGCCCGAATTCTACACACCCAGTTGCCATATGAGAGATCGGTAAGTGCTTTAACTAAACCTCTAAATTAAGACATAGAACTGTTATTTAGTACAGAGCATAATTGTAAGAAATGGCATCTGCAGTTTAAAACATTTTAAAAAGTGTGGGTGGACCCATCTATATATAAGTTTAATGTACATATCTCACAAACAATTAAAGATATATCAACGTTTATGTCTTCAATCGACTCAAAACGTTTTCCTCGGAGCTGAGTTTGCTGAATAGCCAGAAGTCACGCGGAGCTAAATCAGTCAAATACGGTAGTTGCGGCAAAATATTGGCTAAAAATTTGGCGAAAAGCTCACGAAGAATCAATGTACACAGTATGTGATATAGTGAATTATTGTGGTGCAAAAACAAAAAGTGGTCGGCCCATAATTCCGCAATCTTTTTACTATACTACTATATAGCTTCGAGCAAATGACACATAGCACTCAAATAGTATTCCTAGTTAACAGTTTAGCCGGTCGGATGGAATTCGGAATGCACCACAACTTGATAATCGAGAAAACAGTCAACATAACCTTAATTTTTGACTTGCCCCGATGTGATTTTTTCGTCTTCGGCTCCCTTTGCCCAATATTCGGCCGATTGGGCGTCTGTTTCCAGGTAGTAAGCGTAGATTCAAGACTCATCCACCAGCAATAAGACGTTTCATGACATTTTGGTAGTCGGAAAACATTGTATCATAGACATTAACGCGACCCTGTTTTTCGAAAAAAATTAGTGATTTTCGAACCAATCGCGCTTTCACTTTTCTTAGGCCCATATGATCTTTCAAATGTTCCTTTTTTAACATTTTGAAATTTGTTTCCGCATACAAAATTTAATGGAACCTCTTTGTTGAATAATTTTACTCATTGTAAAAATCGCCGAATGCACTTTATATAATTCAGAATAACAAGAATGTATTAAACATAATGAATATTTTGACGTGACATTCGTCATATATGTCATAGATAGTAATACCAACCTAGAAAAAGAGTATATCGACGAATGGGAATGGCGTAAAATTTAAATTAAAAAGTCTTACAATTTTTTGCCCAAAATTGTATATATATGTAAATAATAAAGCCATCGACGTTTCGTGTTGGGTATTAGAAACTTCATGGCATACCATGTTCAGGGTATAATTATATAATTGATTAGAAAATGGCGGCAGTCTAATGCAACTCTGAAAACGGCGGAATGAAAAAAATTGGTCATTTTTGAATGTTTTGTTGATTTTTAGGAACTTTTTCATATTACTAACGGTTTTTTTTATAGAAGTGCTAAGAGGCGTTAGTCTAGCTAAACAAAAAATCAGTGCAGGAACACAAATTACTACTAAGAACAATACTTACTTAAGCTAGCGACTCGAAGATTTGGATGAATATCTACAAAATCTACAAAATCCACCAAAGCTCCACCCCCAACGCTCAATTAAAACCAATACAATATTAGTAAAGCGTACATTAGTATAAATTTATGTTGATACACCCACACATGCAAAATTATAAACAAAGTTACTTGAGGGATGGCAAAAAGTAAAAGTGGCTTTTTATATTATTTCAATGCGAGCGAAATGAGCGAATATGTGGTGAGTATTTGTATATATGTCTACACATATGTACTTATGTATATGTATATGTATGTGTATATTTGTTTACCCCCTTTGCCAGCGTAAAAAGGGAAGCATCGTTGTTTGGCAGCAAAAATAGCTGTAAATGTGATAAAATATCTACTTTTCAGTGTGCCGCTGCGCCTTCTTAATGAGATACAAGCACATAAATTCCAGCAAGTGTCATGTTTCGCACATTACGCTTTTTTGATAAGCTCGAAACTCTCGTGTGGCACACACGCACGCACACACATATGATTTTCTTTGCGTACGTGTATGAGTATGGAAGTTATAGGACGAGCCAACGCTCGAGGCGATGACGGCAAAATCAAATTTATTTACCAAAGTGTCATATAGCAACAAATAGTATAGCTTTCCGCCAGCATACACACGTACACACATACATATGTACATGTGTACAAATGTGAGGTATAACTTTTGCGTATACTATGTGTATCTATGTATATGCGCGCAAACGTACCTTACTTCAAGAACTAATGAAATGGGTTAAATTAGAGAAGCTCCCACCGTTATATGGAGAAAATGACATAGAGATAAGATGACGACGACGACGACGACGACGACTCTGACTCTGACGTCAACGACGACCCACATGAGCGATCCTTAAGCTTAACATTTACATATGCGGATGCACATATATTTGTATATAGGATGTATTTAAGGTAATTTACACATACACACTCACTCTGACATACTAACATATGCGCCAATTGGTGTTAGAACGTCTTTATATGAGTATTTAAATACGTGTACCGTTACCTTTTGTTTAGCAGTGTCGTCTGAGGTGCACATATCCACTCACATACACCTGCGTACATATGTGTTTATATGTGAGCTGTKATGTTAGTATGTGTTTTGCTTAAGAAACTTGGCAGTGAGAGTTAAGCAACTTGGTAGTGGGCGTTGTGTTGTCCCTCAACTTGTGGGTGCTCGGCAAATGGCATATCAGTTAGCTGTATGACGGCTGCAAAATTTATGGCGTATGAGAATGAAAAGTTTTGTCGCATTGCAATATACTTTTTTTTTTTTTTTGTTGTTTTTGCTTCTATTTGTCATTACACGTATTTAGCACGCTGTGGAGGTGTGGAGGTATGATTGCGGTTTATACAAAGTCACATATCTCCTTTCAAATATCCACAATTCGATCTACATTAATTATTAAAACCATTCATTAGTATAGACATACCATCCTTACATATTTGTTGATGTACGGTGTATATTTACCAATCAAAAACGGAGCAAACAAAAGTTTAAAAAGTAGAAATGGCTGCTGATTGTTCTGTGGTGCACTGAGAGTAGCTATACTGTAAGTAGCAGAGACACACATATGTGCTGAAGATAGCTGGTTTTTTGAGTAGCTTGGTTTCGAAGAATGTTTTAAATTAAATCAACTTCTCAATTAGATAAAAAAAAAAAAAGTATGTTACAATGAACTATAGACATTATAGGGTCTTAATATATCTATTATATCTTAATATATCTTATCAAACAAACACGAAAGAGCTAAGTTCGTGTGTAACTCTATATTTGATATTCTCGACATTTTCTAACAAAGCCAGGGAAATCATTTTATATATATTGGCAACTGGAACATGTCTGTTCAGTAAAAGTTCAATATTCAGGGTTTGATCCTTTTTATTATAAATGACCTGGTCTGCAAAAAGGGAGCTAACGTGCGAAAACTAGTTTTCTGGGAAACAGCTGTTAAAAAAAAGCATCTCATCTTCCATCCGAATCAACTAAAAAGTGAAAATTGATTTTTTGACACCTAAGCCCCCTTTCCGTAGACCAGGTCACATATATGTATATATGTATATATTGGGTAGTCGATAAGTTGTTTCGTATTTCTAATCAAACTTTTATTTTTATATATTTATACTAATAAAGAAATAAAAAAAATAAGTACATATCATTTTGGTCGACCATTTTTGCCATTTTACCGTTAGACACAGTCATTGTTGTCCTACCCCAACTGTCCGTAAACTTCAAAACTTTCATTGGTGGCTTTCGTGGCATTCTTCCCTTTTTTATACGAAAATTTCGAAATATAGCAAATATCTTCATTATTTTCTCTCATTTTTGAACAACTGTAACTTTTTTCAACTTCTCCGAATTTAATTCTTTTTTGGTTTAAGGGTCTAGAAATCTAGAGTCTAGCTTAGTCTAGAAATTTGAAAAAATTGAAAATTTTTTTCATTATTCGATAATTTTGATATTCAAAAATATCTTCCTAAAAGGATTTTTCAAAACGCAAATAATTTTCAAAGTTATAGCCATTTTAGTGACGTGGCAACGAGACCGGTTGAGCGAACTATCTATCTATCTATTACGCTGCCCGAAACTTAACGTAAAACTCTAAACGCGTTTTTCTCAAAACTTCTCTTTTTGATGCGGTAGCCACAATATTTCAAGTTCTAATCATAAATCTATTTGTCATGAATATTCTTTAAATATATCTCTATCACTAGAAGCAAGAAAAAAATAAAAATTTGAAATTTATAATAATTAAAAAAAAATCGATAAAATTGAAAAATTAGTGAAAAAATCGACCTTGTTTTTTGAATAGTGAGTTTTGCTGCTCATGACATAACGACATTCGTACTCATTAAGAACCTGTCATTGTTTTATTTTTCAGATAACGACAAGGGTAGAAAACATGGCGATGAGAACACTGCCTCTTTTTTCCCACCCTTTCTTCCAGGACACATCGATGAAAATTTTTTTTTTTTTTTTTTTAAATTTATTTCTTCTAAGTTTAATAAACAAATGATAAAAAAAACGGATAGTAAAAATATCTAGTATTTCTTTTTTATTAATTGTTGAAAAAAGTTCGAAATTCGAGCCTCTAGACTAGAATACCCCCCTAAAATCTCACATTTCCAATACTATTATATATGGTCTGGCACAATGAGATTAGTAGCACTGGAGATATACGACAGAAATGACATCTATTGACAAAATACGAAAAGACTTTTTGACTAACCAATATTGAAGAATGTAGAAAAGGGATATAGGGTAGAGTCAACCAGAAAATCATTATATTAGGGTTATGATACATATTCATCATTAAGTTGTTATTCTACTCTAGAATAGTGAAAAATTCGATTTTTTCCATATATTTAAAGTTTAGACCCTTAGGAACATATCCTCCAAAGGATTTTTAAAATTAAAATTATTTTAAGAGCTACAGTTACTTTAGTGACGCAGTACTTAGCCCGGAAGGTAGGTAGACTCACTTTTTTAAACGCGTTTTTCTCGAAACTACTTTTTTCCACACGGTACCGGCATTATCCCAAGTTCTATACAACCGATTTAATTGAAATTTTGTGTGAACCTTCTTTATATAATCCTTTATCTTTATATAAACTAAAAAATTAGTTTCGTATTCCCTGAAATAGGGACTATAACAACATCCTTACTGATTAAGAATGTAAGCAAAGACTGTTGAGAGTCAATATAGCGCAGTTCGAAACAACTTGGAGCAACGTATGGAACGAATCGACACATTTTCTGTCGAGGTCTTAAATTGAAAGCGTAGAAAATACAGCTTTTGCAAGAATTGAAACCGCTCGATCTTCCGAAGCGACATCCCTTCAAACTATGTGCTCTTGGATATGTTAACAAACAACATTGCCGCGTTTGAGACGAGGAGCAACCTGAAGAGATTGAAGAGCTGTCATTTCATCCAGAAAAAACAACGGTTCGGTGTGGTATGTGGCATGAATCATTGAATTTGTTGAGAGAACACTTCGGTGAGCAGAAAATTTCATCTTTTGGCCCGATCAATAGGCCACCAGAGATCGAATGATATCATACCGTTAAACTTTTTCGTGTGAGGCTATGTAAAATAAAGTCTATGAGGTCAATCCTGCTTCAATTCAGGCCTTGGAGTAAAACACCACGTATGTCATTCGGCACTTACCAATCGAAATGTTTGAACGAGTCATCGAAAATTGGACTCAACGGATGGATCGTCTCAGACGTGGCCGCGGCCAACATTCGAAAGAGGTAATCTTCAAAAAATAAATGCCAAAAAATACTCTTTCGGATGATAATAAACATTCCCCGTTAAATATGAAATTTCTGTTTTATTAGTTACATGGGGATCAAAATTAAATAAATTTTCTGATTTTGCCTTGAAACAACTTCAGCAGTAAACAAAACTTTCGATTCTGGTGATCGCTGATAATAAGTTTTTTATGACCGCAATTGGAAAATGTTGAATTGACAACATCTGGTACAAGCAAGACTCTGTTTTCAGTGATGTTATATTCAGAATTCAAATAGATTATTTTTTTGGAAAACCCTATATAAAGCAATAATCAGTCCTAACTGGTCTACATATCTAGAATTTTTAATCTTCTTCAGCCGTAGGTTATTTTTTCATCTACGAAGAACGCCAAAACCACTTTAGCAGTGGAATACAATTTTTTTCTTACAAAATTTTGCTGTATATTCGTAAAATATTTATAAAATTATACCCTTTTGATTATTGGCATTTCAAAAAGGCATAAAGCAAGTTTTAAGTGGACACTACGTAATCCTCACTTACGTTAATAGAACTTATAATTAACGTAAGCTTGAAATCTTTTGTATAAAATGAGATTATATCTACCTAAAAATATTGTATATATATGTATGTATGTATGTATATAGTACTGCAGAATATTATATGTATATATTTATGTTTACACGCATTAATAAATCCACAAAAGTAAGTAGTACAAACGTAAATCTCACACACTTCAAGGATATTTTATGCTCGCGTCCTTGCCACGTGCTTTGTTGCTGTCATTGTTGGCTTTCAATGTACGTGTACACGTTTGTGTGTGTGTGACTGCATGTGACGCTGAACATATACAACATGGCGGCTGTATAACTGCATAAATGCAAACAGTGACTGTAGTTACGGCTGGCTGCTGGCTGCTGGATACACCTTCTCCACGTGACAGATGGACAAAGGATGAGCGCGTGTGTGTGTGTGTGTGTGTAAAAGCCACGTGCAAGGGCTGCAGTGAGCTTGTGGGATAGTAAAACAGAATGTTGGTGTTGCTGTTTCTGTTATATTTGCTGTGGTTGTTGTTTTTGTAATTGCTGTGGGTTTTCTTGTTGTTGTTGGCATACTTTCACATCCACCAGGAGTCTGCGCCTTCTTGATCTATGAAAGCTCAAGTAAAATGCTTTTTGTGCGCAGCCTCGTAGGTCCACCAACCCAGCCTGGTCTCGCATTGAGAATTTATGGCTTTTAGTGCTTTTTGTGTCTTTTGCGCTCTTGCGCCTTTGCCTTTGCAACACGATGGCTTTGCCATGCAACACACACACAAGTTTTGCTCACTTTTTTTTCGGCTTTCGTTGTTGTCTTTTTATATTTTTTGATGACAAAGTTGACGTCGACGATGCACAAGCAATGTGCTGATATTTTGCAATGTATGTGTGTGTGTGTGTGTTAGATGTAGTTGCTTCGCCATTCTTGCTTTGTTTTGCTATTTATGGATTTTCATTGGCACGACGCCGTCGCGTGTTTGGCAAATGTTGCCGCTGCTGGCGCTACAACAACAATAACAACAATAATAGAAGCAAAAACTACAAGTGTAACTACCATAAACTACTACAACAACTGTCATTTGTAGCTGCTGCATACCCTAGCTTTACAACAACAATAGCAACAAAAATTGCAACAACAATAATATAGCTAACAACAACTACAAACAAGTAACAATAACAACAGCATTGACAAGAACGACAACATTGACGAAAACAACAGCAACAATAATAATAAAATAGTTAAAAACCAACAACAAAAGCAACTTTACACCCCAGCCGCACAACAACAACAACACTTCGCAATCACCACGTCTGTAATGCGAGAGTGAGACGAGCTTCGAGTCCTAACAGCAGCAGCAGTGCTCTCGGTTAGTAGCGCACAACTCAGCGCGCCCCAAAAGCGAGACGAGAATGCACTGAAGCGTTGCGTTGTCAAAACGCAAATGATTTATAGATGTGTATAAGAGACAGGACGAGCTTCGAGTCCTAACAGCAGCAGCAGTGCTCTCGGTTAGTAGCGCACAACTCAGCGCGCCCCAAAAGCGAGACGAGAATGCACTGAAGCGTTGCGTTGTCAAAACGCAAATGATTTATTGAACTGACAGCCGAGAATTTTGTCGAGTCGACTCCACTCGGAGACATGAGACGAGCAGCAAACTGCTTGCTATCACTACCACTACAACTACAACTGTAACTTTAACAATAGCAACAACTATGATGTACAGCCGTTGGTTACTGCCACTGCTGCATGTACATAATATAATGTACATGTGTGTATATGTGTATACATAGGCACATACATTCGATCCTTGCACGGCTGCTAGTCTGCTCAAGAGCTTTAGCATCTTCGTGCTTTAAGCGATATTTCACCGTTATAGCACCACCACCACCCACTTGGTAAACGCTAAAGCTAAAGCAGGCACAGCGTAGGGCGTAGCATTCACACACACACACACACACACACACAAGTGTATGAGCCAAGCGCAGCACATTGCAAGAAATGCCACTGAAGTGAAATGAAGTTTTGATTTAGTTCGAAATTTTTATCAACGAAAGAAATGCACGCGCACTGATTCTTCTTCCACATAAATCACACTGCAGCGCGTTGTTCTTGATGTGGGGAGGATCTTTCGTTTCGTTTGTAATGGAAGTTTGATTTATGCTGCAGCTGCCATTGCTGCCATTCGTTTGGTTGTGTGAATACGCCCAAAAAATAAAAAAAAACAACACAGGAGAAGTTGGTGCCAATACTAAGGATCACATGCAATAAGCAACACAACACGGCCAGCTAATGGCCTTCGAGGATGAAATCGTGGTGAAAATGAAGAAACGGATGGTGACCAAAGGCAAGTCGGAAGACAAACATATTATATATTAGAGACAATCAATTGTACAAGAATAAAAGTGCTAATGTATGTGTGTAATATTTTAGCAGGTAAATAAAATAATGTAATTAATTAATATATTTAAAAAAATGTTTTTTTTATTTGTTAGTAATAATTTTGTAACTATTAAATATATCAACAACAAAATATTTACTTTATTAAATTAATTTGTATTTAGTATAGAACAAGAAAATTCGTTATCTTCGCCTGCACCGAACCGAAGCTAAAGGTTAATCCATTTCAAGCTCCCTACTCTTTTTTACAGAAAAACACAGAACTTCAAATTTAATGGGGAATGTGTAGTATCATTCGAAGGAACATTTATCGAAATTTATTTTTTGAATATTATTTCTTTCAAATTTTGACCGCGGCTACGTCTCAGATGGTCCATCCGTTAAGTTCAATTTCAGTCGAATGACACGCATGAAGTTTTGCTCCAAGGTCTGAATCAGAGACGGATGGTCCGCATAGCCTTCCATATCCCGACATGAAAAGTGGTCGTGATCAGATCTTCTTGGATCTTTTCAAGAGCACATAGCGCGAAGCGTTTACTATTGGGAAGATCGAGCAGCTGCAGCTCTTGTACAAAGCTGTATTTTGTACACTTTTGGTTGACACGATTTATAAAAAAAGGCTATTGAAAAATGTATCTCTATTTAGATCTCCCGTTTTAAAACCCTTCACAAATGCAAACGATTTTTTACAAAATTCCGATTCCATCTGTCAATTTATAATGTAGCTGTGAGCTATAGTTAGCTATTTCAACATTTTTTTTGGAGATTACCTTAGATAATAAGCCATGCCAAATTTCGTGAAAGTATCCCTGCAAATGAAAAATTTTCTCATACAAGCACTTGATTCCGATCATTCAGTTTATATGGCAGTTAAGTACTATAATAGTTCAGTATAGGCCGTTCCGACAAATAAACAGCTTCTTGCGGAGAAAAGAGCGAGTTCAAAATTTCAAGTCATGGCCAACTCTACTTAGCTCGCCACGTTGGTCTTTTAGATCCGACAACGCAGAGAGACTAGTTGACCTCACCGCGCGTGACACAGGTCTCTGCATAGCCTCATGGTCAAAGCCACGAAGGCACGTATCATGTGCAATCGCATTACTAGTAGATCTTGGGCTGCAAGCCAAGGATTGTTAGATGGTTGTACACCATGAGCGTGCGTCCTTGAAGTCTTTATAGAACTCACACCGCTTTACCTAGTAATCGGTAAAGTCGCCAAACACACTCTGTGCAAAATGATAACAGAAGTGTAGGGCAGAGGTAATCGTTTCCGAACACATGAAGAACTTAAGTGGCGAAATGCCGCCACTCCTCCTCCCTTAACATTACCAAAACGGTTAACTTCACTACGGAGTTTAAAATTACCCTTAGCAGTAAGGCTGAATGAAAGCATTCCGCTCTCTACTGACTGCTTAGGAACAGCACAATCAAGGGGTACACCGACGGCTCGAAAACTTCGGTTAGTTTTTCGAGCATATTCCAAGCAAAGGTGTTTGCTATAAATCGGTGTGTAGGGTTAAGCTTCCAAACAAACGCAAAGAACGTATAGCTATACTAAGCGATAGTCAAGCGGCATCACGTGCACCTTATTTGGGTATCAGCTCACAAAGGTATAACGTCCGGTGTGTTTAACGTGGGTACCTGCTGACGACAGCCTTACTCCACGGCACTCAAAAGCACAACGGATCAAATCAATGCGTTGATCAGCACCCTGCCAATCATTTTCAGTACCAATTGGCAGTGTGGAATGGATACACTAACCACCTTGTCAGGTTCGAGGCCCATCTAAAACCTCTGCCGTGCTTTGGGTCCGGCACCCGGTTGCAATGCAACTCCACATTCAACTGACAAAGTCACTTTTCCCGCATTTGGGTTTTAACCACAATCACCTCGATACTCCCCGAGGGGCCAGTCCGCATGAGCAGGTTGGAGTCACAAAGGTATAGCCGGGAATGCCGGGAATGAACTGGCTGATGAGCTTGCCCGCTACGCAGCATCCAGCAACATGGCAGGACCGAAATCTTTCTGATTGCGATTGGGCCACGACATAAAGGAGCTTTTTTTTTTAGTTTTATTTACCATAATTTTTCCGATAACTTCAAAATCAAATTTTACACTAGAAAAATATCTCTCCATAGTTAGGAAAAGTTAGTAATCACTTGCTGATAGGTCTGAACAATAAGGTGGTTTTGTACGCATCTTCAAAGCAAGCTCTCGAATGTGTGCGGCCTGGCGACCTGGTGCTAATAGGTAATAAGCCCTCTCCTGTTGTCAAAGATTGATTGATTCTGGTAATTTCTTACCTTCAGACGGTTTTATTGTTGACAGATAAAAATTAAGATTTTGTCCCTAGGAATGCAGCTCTTAGTAGATAATCGAACACAAACGTTGTTATAAGTGACCCACTCTACACCACCAGTAACAATCTGCTTCAGAAATGGATCCATTTTTTTGTGATATGCGGAAGGAAATTCGGTTCATTGGGTTCTTTTGTGTTAACTTGCGTGGCACCCTTATCCGGAGCTTGTTTTTATAACCAATTTAAAAAGATTGTCCCAAATGTGTTGTTGTTAAGTGTGTAGACAAAGGGAAATCGAAACAGTGATGTATGACGACGTAACGATCTGACTTAAGGCTTTTCATTATTTTATCGATTTATCCGACAATTGGCCTTCAAGATCGTGGTGCTTTTCTGACTACATTTTTTCAGTAGAACAGCTTTTTAGGACCAAACCTTATCTTTTTTACGTCATATAACGTACTTAACAGATGCACTTAACAGGGGATCCAAGTAGAGGTACTATTTTTGAGATTCGTACCACCATCACCCAACTTGAAGCCTAGCATTTATTATTGGATAATATTCGACCGAATAGACCACATCCATCACGCAGTGAAGAAAATATAGCACCCGTAGCTGAGAGTGTACACGAAGGCCATGTAGAATCGATTCAGCGCCTTTCGTAACAACTCGGACTAACTAATGGAACAACTTGGCGTACTTTACGTCAACATCGTAACATTGAAAGCAAACAAAATAGAGTTCACTCTATGGGCTCTTGAAAAGTTCCAAGAAGATCACATGTTTTCGAACCAGTTTTTGTGCAGCCATGACAACTTATTTTTTACTTTCAAAATCAGAGCCTCAGAATCATAAGCAAAAATATGCTTCACCATTTTTCCAACTTAAATCCAGAAAATATAATAATACAGATCTAGCTAAATTACAGTTGTTCATTAGCAAAGTAAACAAATTTATTTAAGAGAAGAGAAAACAAATGCAAACATAAATTTATAGCAACATCTCTACGACGAGAGGGATACTCGAGTAACCTTATGAACGTTGAAATCCTTTTCACTTTTTTTCCTCTTTTTTGCACTACCAGCATTGTACTGGAATGTTTTTGATACACGAGTAACTATTTATAATCTGCAGCTGGTCGGACCACTCAGAAAACGGCATAAATTCAAAGAGAGAATGCACCCACTAACCAAAGTGACACGCAGCAAAGCTGGGCAAACACTCTGCGCAAATAATGCCACAGACTACCCGAAAGGATTTCATATAAAATTGTGCAATTTAAAATGTCACAACACGGATTCCAAACAAGAACAACAGCAACACGACGAAGAGGTGTGGAGAGTACCGGCAGTGAGCATAGCACGAGCAAGTACGGATGAGTCGGAGGTAACTTGAGTGGCGTAAAGCTAAATAAAATATAAAAAACTAAACTTTATTAGAGAGGACGACAAAACACACACCAACCAGCGAGCCACGAAAGGATAATATGTGTATATGTACAGTAACTGTAACTACCTATCACCGTTTCGACGGGCGAAACACGCTCAACGGCGATATAACACAAAACAGTGATGTCGCGAAGCAAAAAGACACAGAAGATGTGAGTAAAAAATGAAAGAGAAAAAACACTGAAAAGAAATGTGCTACACAAACCACAGCAGTGTCAACAGTTAGTTGTATTGTGGATGGCATCGGGGTGCTGGCGAATTATGACTTGAAGCGCCAAGGCTGTGAATGCCGCTCAGTCCCTGCGAAAGCTCGCATTCACTCTTTCGCCGGGGCTCAAGCGACTATTTGGTGGCCAGTGTGCCATTTTCCAACAGTGCAGTGCATTCATTGTACGAATGCAGCTAACATGAGTGGTCAGCTGCCAGACAGTTATGTGTGTGCGGTTGTGTGTGTAGCTGGTTGTGATCCCATACCGCTCAACTGTTCATCCGCTCACTTCGTAAGTATAAATATTCTTACAATGTCAGCGGCGTCGCAGCTGTATAAAGGCGCAACGCGTTGCAAATAGGTGAGTCCGGTGAGTTGGTGTGAGTAGTTTGTTGGTCTACAGATAGGCCAGGTGGTATAGCCGCAAAAATTTTGTTGCCCCAAAGTTGATGCCTTGCAGGCATTTCATTTTTTGTCCTCTCAGCTCCACCCCCCTTAGCTGGTGTGGCGGTGACGATACCGATACGATGCTTTTATAACTACTTGTCAACATTCCTACAGCTCGGTTGGGTCCTGTTCGGTTTCTTATGTTCAGTTCGTCGTTGGTCGCCTGCGGACGCTGCTATGCGCACACACATAAATCAGTATGTTCGTGTAGGGAGTCGAGTGTGGAGCATATACACGCCTCTTTTACAGTTTCATCTCCTTAGATTAGTACACGGTAAAGATTCAGAGAAAAATGGATGTGTTTGCAGTTTCTAGCTAAAATCGGTACATTTAATATCTCTATCAAGAACTACAGACGGAATTGATGCCTGAATTGCTATATAGAGATTAATCCACATTTTAAGTCTGATTCCCTACGCTCTGTTTCCAGAAATTTCATACCACTTTTAAAGCTCATAATTTAAATTCTCTATTCGCTGCTTTTCGAAGTTCCCACGAAGAAACATGCTTTCAATCTCGAGAAAACTTTCGATCTTCTTCATCCACCTTAGAACAGTGGCATTATGTTTCCCATTCTTCTGTCACTGAATAAACCTTTACATGAATCGAATGTTCGAACTCTTGTTACCAGCGAAATGGTCTAAAATTATTGTTATTTACTTCGATCTCTTTCGAGTTTGTCTGTTTTTATATGAAAAAGTTCTTGGCTTCTTTGAGAGATGAATATTTCTGTCTCTTCAAGTTCTAACGCAGCTGTTGGATCCTTGAAAATCTCGATTTTTGTTCGCTGTTACGCGTACTGGTAAAATATGTCTGCTAATCTAATCTAAAATATATTGAAGAGAAGCTCAATGATGAGTCCATTCTGTAATAAATTTCTTTCTTCTGCACTATAAGGCCAACTGAAACTTCAAGAAGTACATATTAACCGATGTAATGATCACACTTCCTCAGAGAAGAAGAACATTTACTCCGATAGCCAAGTGTTCCAAACTAGTCAAAGATTGCAATAGCATAAAGTTTCTTCCATATTAGACTGATTTGGATGACAAGTTACATCGAATTGGCGAGAAACTGCAAGGTTGAGGTTTGTTGGAGAGGACTCCTTTACCAAAACTTCGTACAATTAGAAGCGAATCGATACTCCGCTATTCTTTTGCGTTTTAGTGCTGGACATAAGGACCTACTGTGCGCTCGACAGCCGCTAATTAACAACCAGAGCTTGGACGACTGCGTTATTCTTCATTCTCAAAGTGAACTGTAAAAAGCTATCTTAACAACTTGCCTTTCACAAAGTCAAGCTCGGCGCAATTGTGGGTGTTCTGATTGGACACTGTTCAAAAGGTTCATACGTGGTGCGGTTAAATATTTGCTCAAAGCACCATGGACGTAGGAGAGACGAAATCATGTTGCCAACCTTCCTTTATTGCTTGAGCTCTGTCAGCATATGATTGAAATATCTGAACATCTCAAAACGCTTTGTCGATCTATAAGTATCTGCTGATTCAGTTTTAAGGAATTTATGGGTAACACAAAAGACCAACAGCTGTTCAAGTACTATACATAGAAAAAAAGAACTCCTGTGTTTGAATATATCAATTATCAAAACGCTTAGTAGCCAATACAAATTCTCAAAAGCATTTAATTTCAACTCCCGTCAGTTCGGTGGGATGTTTAGAGGTATGCGCTCAGGTATGAAGCTCACTGCTTCTCTCTGCTAACGGCTTCTTCCCACCCATAGCTCTCACGTCAGAATATGGCCAGAGAATTAGCCGCAAGAGTTCCGTTTGGCGACTCCATGATCTACTTAAGTATGAAGTAAAAATGTGTGCGGATATCCATGACCTTTTTTGAAGTGGACATTAGTCCACCACACATGTCAATGAACGCCGCCCATTGAACGCTCTCGAGCTTCTTTGCAAGTGTGGTGTTTTCTAGAGCCCTGCACTACATAAAGACTCAATAGATCAAATGGGCTTGACTATGGTGACATAGAACCAGAGTACCACTTTCGGTGAGAAACCCCACCTTTTGCAAAAGGCTCCTCTGCAGCAGTATAAGGCAATCGATGCATTTTTTTCTCTCTCTCTTCAAGAAAGCTTCCTATCCAAGATGAGCTCTAGATATTTCACTGTATCCGCCGATTGTACCAGTCTATCAGTCTCTCCAGAGTTTTTTGGAAGAAGGAGGAGAGGCTGCTGAACCTAAAGTCCTAGAACGTAACGTGGAAGCCTCAGTCAGTCTTCGGGATGAACATAACTCTGAATCATGTCCAGGCCCCCTGGTTGTAAACCTTACGTTGGTACCCTTGGAACTTGCAAGTTTTAGGAATCACGAATTCGTGGAAGGATTCTGAAAATACAATTTAACCATGTAATCATGGATCTTCATTAGACGTGCTTTCTCTCCTCCATAATATTAAGCACTTGAAACTTGCAGAATCTATACATAGTTTCATCTTATGACTTTTGCTTATTATTTACTACAATTTTTAAGAATATTTATGGACATCTTTGCTAAAGCTAAAATCCGCTCCATATTCTTTTCCACCGTGCATTATGCTTTCCTTTATTTTGTGGATTACTTGAAGGGCGGATTGTCAACTTCGTTGTTTGTTAATATTTATATTTTTTTTCCGTTTCGCTTTCGCTTTGCATTGTTATTTTAGTGTCCGTTGTGCAAATTTAGTGGCATGAGCATCCTCACACACATATACAAACTTCCATACTTATATACATACATAGATAGGGTCCAGCGCGGTTGGCCCAGCTACCTCGCTGAAGTCCTTTTTCCCGATTTTCCATGCTATCCTCCATTTAAAACTCTCAACACACACTTTTGTGAAGAAATGGAATTTGTTGGCTAGTGTGTTCTGTTGGACATAATCGCGCCTGCATTATTGGTTGATGTTGATGTTGCCACCAGAACCACCAACAGCCACTTGCTAGCGGGAATGTCCGCAGTAAATGTTATAGTATGCGGCATGTTGTTGATGGAAATTTATTTTGTTTGCTATTTTTGTTGTCATTGTTGTTGTTTATTTGTTTTTTTTTAATTTTTTTGTTTTTTGAAGATTATGTGTGTTTTGTAACCTGACAGGGATCAGCATAAAATGTTGCGCACTATACAATGCACACACACACACAAATATTCACACATACTTACACATGCATACAAATTTTCATATAAATGCATACCAACAAACATATGAAATTTTTTATTTTCATCTTTTCTTGATTGTTGCTATTACAGCAGCTTTTGTTGTTATTGTTATATATGTATTTGTCAGCAGCAACAACGCGTTGATGTGTCGCTACTACAGTTATTTTTCGCCGACCCGCGTCGCTGGTACAAACGCCCATACATAGCTGTTACGATTGCTGTTCATTGTCGGCATCCTTTGAACCGACTGCTGCAATGCACATATACATACATACATACATACACACATTTTGAGCGAGCTATTATTGTGAAAAGTGCACAAAGCTAAAATAAATGCATAAATATGTGAAGAAGAATATGTAAAGCAGCATTAGCGGTGCAGATAAGTCTTGATTAAATATTCTATGAAATCTGCTTTTGAATGTTTACCGTTATGAATGTAGGTGAGCGAAGACAGTTGTTTGTGTGTGAGTATTTGTAACGGAGATTATTTATTTCTCACATAGATATGTATGTATGTATGTAAATTTGACTATCGTCTATTACGAGTGCGAGCAATGCGCGCGTACCACACGAAGATGCATACCTACAAATTAGGCATGTGCAGTTATTTCCAAGTGCAATTGATCTCTCGAAAGTTAATGCTTTAAAAAACAAAGCGGCATCCCGTTGCACTTATATCGTCTGTCACTTCTATTGTACGATAGGAGGGTACAAAAATCACTCAATAGATTACTTTTGTTATCCCGCAATAGATATGTCCCTTCTGTCTTCGGTCACCTTAATCAATGAATTAGAGCTCCTACTCGACAAGGAAAACTATAGTGTTATGCGCATTATGCTCCGGAGCGCCTATAACTGCTCATATTGATACCGCTTAATATCACCATCAACTGAGCAGAAGGTCTGGAGAACACAGAAATCGCTCTTTTCAAAAAATCTTGCCTTTAGACCCCCATCTTTAAAGCCATTGTACTCTCGAGCTCTGTCAAAAAGGTCTATGAGCGAAAACCAGGAAGACTTTGCTCATAACTTGAAATCTATGTGGCCCCCCTCAAAGAAACCATCCTTAGCTCAACTTGTGCCAACGATTTTTCCAATTTATTGAAATTCTTAGAGTCCATTTCGGGAATATTGTAGCGATTCTCGTTTATTGTCTTCAATTGACTTAAATCGGTTTCCCCGGAGCGGTCATTGGAGTTTGCTAAATAGCCAGAAGTCATACGGAGCTAAATCAGGTGAATTCGGTGGTTGCGGCTTGATACTGGTTGAAAATTGGCGAAAAACTGTCGAAGAATCAATATACTATGCGACGGTGCATTATCGTGGTGCAAAACCATAATTTGTTGTCCACCCATAATTTCGGTTTCTTTTTACGAACAGTTTCGCGCAGACGACGCATAGCACACAAATATTTGTAATATTCCTTATTGACAGGTTGGACGATCAGAAGGAATTCGGAGTGCACCACACCACCATAATCGAAGAAAACTGTCAACATAACCAACAGAACATTGGTATTTAATCTGCTTTGATAAGGTTTTTTCGGCTTCAGCTCACCTTTGCTACGATATACGACCGATTGATCGGCTGTTTCCGGATCATAAGCATAGATCCAAAACTCATCGCCAACAATAATACGTTTCATGACATCCGGTGGTCGGAAAGCATTGTTTCGCCAAAGTCTACGCGAAAAAGTTTTTCGAAAATATTGAGTGATTTTGGAACCAATTGTGCTTTCAATTCACTTAGACCTAAAAGATCTTCCAAAATGGTTTTCACTGATCCTTTTGATATTTCAAAGTTGCATAAATTTAATGGAACTTTTATGTTGAATAATTTCACTTGTCGTATAAATTGTAAATTCGGCGTTTATGTACTTCAGAAAGACAAGCATGTACTCGTACTAAACACAAATTTTTGGTCAATACATTTCGAAGTGAAGTATGAAGTATGATACAGTGCTTTTGGCGAACCCATTCACGATTCCAGGTCATTGGATCCTGGCTCAGCGTTACGGCGGGCAAGGTATTATACTCGATATTGTTATAGAACATGGCCTACATTGGCAAAGTGACTGAGCGTAACGTTTATTTTCCCCAATTAAAAAACACCCTCCAAAGGTATTGTAATCGCCAGTAGCAATAATATTTCGCCTATAAAACAAAATATAGAACAGGAACAAGGTATACTTCCTCACTAAATGGCTTCAATTCAGTCTTTCACGACGAACATGTTAAAATACAGAAAGCATTAATTGAGCTACCTACCTCCTACCTAGTCATATTAGAATAGACGGAAATGAAAAACATCTGAGGCCTTGGAACACTAGCTACACAGGGCATTGTTGGCATTGGAGAGGCTTATAGTCTTAAGTTATAGAAAGCAGTTTCTTAGGGGTACATATCCTGCAAAATATTACGCGATTAATTGTCGTTAAGGATTAAGGATAATTGTCGTTAAGGAGTGTTAACTACTTGTAACATGTTAAAAGTACTAGAACAGGAAACTTGTGTTGACTTGTTCGTGAAAAGTTGAAAAAGTTTCACTTTTACTTTAGCCTGGGGCTCTATAGACTGTAGGCCCCAGTGCTTACCCCAATTTCCAATCTAGCCTTCGGGTACAAAATGCTAGCGATGCCTCATCAAAGGTCATGCATTCTAAACGAAAAGCGCGTTTTTCAAGCCATAATAAAATATATTGATCGTTTGTTTCTTTACGCTCAATTGTGAATCGTAGCATCGAACGCTTATCGAAGTAAATGGTGATCAGTAGCAACATGCAAATAATTTCAATGATTCAGAGATATTGATTTTGGTGAGAGAAATGAAGAACGAGGAAGACCACCAAAAAAGTTTGAATATGCTGAACTACAGCGATATTAGATGATACGACAAACGACAGTCGTGTTAAAGGCTACACAATGAACAATTTCGGACCGTTTGTAAGCTATGTGAAAGATCCACAAAATTTTGCTTCAAAGACACAAAGGAAAATTAGTTTTGCATCGAATTATTAGTGGCTATGTGGATATATTTTAAGAAATATAAACGGAGAAAATAATGTATTAATCTGGGACAACTGAAAAGCAACAGAAAGTGCAAGAAGACACGTCAAATTGATTTGGTTACACAATAATGCACCTTCATACAAAGCAAAATCGGTTTTGGATACTTACAGTACTCACCTGACTTGGGCTCTTTCAATTAACATTTTTGTTTTCATCGAAGGAATACGCATTGAATGAGTAGCACATCAGTTCCTACACAGTTAAAAATTGGATGTCTGATTGGTTTGCTTCAAAAGAGGAACATTTCTGTTATTTGTATTATATTAAATTAAAATTTTTCACTTTTTTTTTACTTTCCCTCATTTCATACCAGTACACCGTAAGGTAAAAGGATCACAACTGGCTTTGAAGCGGAGCTTTATGGCGCTATTAATATCGCAGCCGTACTCAAATCAACACAATTTTAAAACCTTATAGAGACAGGAACATTAAAATAAATATTTGTACCCTATTTTTACGTTTCCAAAAACAAAGAAATAAAAGAAAGAAGGAAAGAAAATGTTATTTAAACCTAAGAGTCATCCCAAAGTAATGGAAATATAGCCAAAGTTCACGTTTTGAAAAGATAATTTTTCCTCAACGATATGAAGCTTACGGTAGGAGACACACATCCAACCAAGGCTATTTTTAGGAGAAGAAATCAAGTTACAATTGAAGAAAACCATTTTATAAATTTTGTCACCTTTCAATTTAAATACTTTTTGCATCTTTCAAAATTTGTACTGCATTTTCATGAAACTCAACTCCATCTGCACATCTTGTACACCGATTACATACACACGTGCATATGTACATATTTATATATTTATATACATCAGTGAATCCTTCCCACCTTATTCCACACACATATTTACCCACTTATTTCGTTACCAATACGGCTTACAACGCCCCTCTACCCATTTACTTTAATTTCATTATTTTCTTTTTAACCTTAAAACCATAAATGTCTGCAAAAGGTTTGATTTATCTCGTAAACTTTTGCGCTTTGGTACTATTTGTTTTAGGTATGTCCATATTTTGTATGTAAGTATATAAATATGTATTATATACATATATTAAGGAACTGGATGCAACCCAAAAATATTTTAATAGGTGAAGAGTAGAGCAGGAAGAAAATCGCAATAAATAACTAAATACTTTACTTCAGTACTTTTATTCATTAGGGTTTAGGCAGTGTGTTATTAATTTCCTTTAAGGAACATATTTTTGTGCAAAATAAAAAAATAGCATCGGTTTCGAAACACTTTTGCTGCCGTTGATCAAAACAAACGATGATTTTGGTACTGAGATTGGGCCTAATAATAAGGAAGCCTTTTGAGAATTTTTCAGCGAGGTTTACTAATCTCATTACTCTTCAATCAGACTTCCATGTGTAGTCCAAACACAGTGTTACCAGAGCAGTTGCAAACGCTGAACATATTTAAGGTTATCTATGAGCCGATCACCGACCTTTTACAAAGTCTCCTCAAGTAGCTTTTGATATTAAAATTGTTTACATTAAAAGTACAATTATTAATTAAAACTACCAGGTGTCATTGCTTTCAACACCTATTCAGCTCAAGTAAATGAAAGCTAAATAAAACGCTGAGCTGCCCGAAAAATATAGATAGATTCCTCACCTTGTTTAGCTACCACTTGACTGTTTTTTAAAATATAATTGAGTAGATACTCACCCTGCTGATTAATGTCGAGGCTGGCCCAAACCGCAAAATGGGTGTTAGCATCAGCGTCCACCATCAATGCCTGCTTCCTTCTGCTGAATGTAGCCGCCAGCCTTTGAAGCTCTGCCGTTGGCATTCGTGCGGCATATAACAGAATCCTAGGAGTAGAGACTCATCCTTGGCACTTTGGCGCCTTCACTACTGTTTTATTAGATCTTCTGTAAAAATATTGAAGTCAATTTATCAAAATAGTCTTTTCTTCACCAATATCGCCGATATTACCTTGTTAATTACGCTCGGGATGTATGTTGTGTAGTTTTGTGACTTCAGTCCAGCGACCACGTTACCCGATGCAATATATGATTCCTGGATTAAGGACACATTGTAATCGGCCATTTCTAAATTCAGAAGAAGCTCAGTAGAGGTGATCTTACTTTTTTGGAGTTTCACTTGGAATACCCGCAGCTCTTGGTTTTGGACCATTAGACTGCTGACTGGGCTCTTTCTCTACCTCCACGTCCTGTAACACAAGTGAAATAGCCATGATCTCTTTTATAAAAAGATCCTTTTCTATTTCACTCGTCTCCAACGTGACTTGCTGCTGGAAAAAGCTTTTGAAATATTATCGAGTAAAAAAATTAAACACTTTGAGTTATTTAATACTAGAGTGAATTATGATAAAAATTAAAAAGAATCATCAATTTAAAAGAATCACCAGCTGACTTCATTTCTGGGCGAACGTTCAAATTTTAAACTAAGCCATGAAGAAACTTCACAGCAACGGGTGAAATGGGGAATTATACTACTATTATACTAAGCTATCAGTGCGACCTTGGATCTAAACATTTACGATGTACTTAAATCTGGGAAAACTTTTAGAAAACATCTTAATTTGTTACATATAGAACTAATTCTGCCTTAAAGTTGGTAAAAACCTTCCTACAAGTGGGTTTAGATAGGTAAGAAGTTGGAGCAAGCATTAGGTTGTCAAAAAAAGTCTTGCGGTATTTTCGCTAGTTCAGCACTAACTAGTGCATAGTCCTAGTTTTATTCGTCGCATCGGGTCATGCTATACCTTTTTGGAAAGCTCATTTCACGCGCTAACACGTGTTTGATTGTCGTTTCTTTTAAGTCGTTCGTGAGTTATAGCGTCGCAAACATGGAGCAAAATAAAGAGAAAATACAGCATATTTTACAGTACCACTACGGCAAAGGCAAAAATGCATCTCAAGCCGCCAATAAAATTTGTGCAGTTTATGGAGCCGACACAGTTTCCATTTCCACCGCACAACGATGGTTTCAACGTTTTCGTTCTGGTGTAGAGGTGGTCGAAGATGCCTGACTTCGAAAATTGCGATAAAATCGCTGAATTGGTCGAAAGAGACCGCCATAGTAGCAGCCGTAGCATCGGTCAAGCGGTCAAGAGCTGGGCATGAGTCATCAAACCGTTAGGTATAAAATAAAATAAATAAAAATAAAAATAAATACCGCAAGACTTTTTTGACAAACTATTATTATATCTCGATTATTGTTCATTTATTTGATTATTTTAGACTTGGATTTCCCAATTTAGATCTAAAAATTGTACTATTGACTAAAATTTGAGTATTGATGACTAGGTATTTACGATGTAATTAAATTTAAAAATAATAATTGAAACTCGACTGAACCCCCCTCTGCTCTATACAGCTCTGTTTCAATATACGATGCCCTCTTAGAACTAATTTGGCTATAAAATTGGTATAGATAGGGTAATAGATAACGAGTTGACACTCGTATTGTATTATTATATACTTATATCTAAAATGATTTACTATATAAACTCAAATAAAAAAAAAAACAATAAAAATCAAAAATAAAATTCATTGAAGTAAGCTTTTTTAATTATATATGAAACTTTTTTGATAACAAACTTTTTATAAAAAGATCTTTCGACCATCTGACGGTCTACTACTATCATCTTTCATTTAAATTTCAACGAAAAACCTTAAAAAAGTTAATAGATTTTACTTACTTGTGTTTAGGAGTTTGCCACTCGAATAATACTAAACATCTAAAATAAATATTTCTTTATAAAATTTAAGTTTTTAGCTAAAAGACTTAAAAAGTAAAAAGTTAAACTAATTCAAGCAAGCTTTTTTAATTGATGTAAGGAGCTTTTATAGTGTAAAGCTTTGTATTAAAAGGGCTTTCATTAAAATTTCAACTTTTAAAACAAACACTTAAGAAGTTTTCACAATAAACAGATTTTCATGGTAATGAACTTTTTATGGTAGGATATGTCTTCGACTACGCCCTTCTTTAGCAGCTAAGGAACTTTTCCTGGGAGTGAACGTTTTCAGGTAAGAAATGTATAAAACATCTAAAAATAAAATTAATAAAAGCTATAAGCGCTTTTGATGATAAATAAATTTCAAAACTAAGCTTTTATAGTATAGAGCTTTTTATGGTAGTGAATTTTTTATACTAGTAAGAACATTTTCTCCTCTGAGAGCCTAAAACTTATATATTATAACCCTCACGAGTTTCATCAAAAATTTAAACTTCTGGAATAAAAGCTCTAAAAGTAAAAATAATAAGAACTTAGTAGCTTTTTAAAGTAAGAACTTTCTCCGACTCTGAAGGGCTAAATGTATCATTAACTTGGTGAACTTTATAAAAATTCCATGAAAAAAATATTTACAAAAGGAAAGTAGTAATTAAGTTTTATAGTAAAGAGATTTTTATGGTAGCGATTTTCTTTACCAAAAAAAATTTTTAAACTCTAAGGAGCTAAAGTTATCATAAAGTTCTCGAGGTATTAAAAACTTTCAATTTTTGAAATGAAAACTATAAAAGGAACTTTTATAGCTAGTAACTTTTTATGCTAATGAAGTTTTAATAGTAAGAGTTGTATTCGACCCTAAAGTAATAAGCCTATCGTTGTTTTCGACAATTTCCACCTTGTGCACAAAAACTCTTTAAAGAAAATTAATAAAACAAAGCCTTTGTGGTAAGGAGCTTTTACTCTATTGAAGCTCTAATACAAAGAGTAAGCGGTTTATCGACTCTCGGAGCCAAAACTATTACACCTCCCAGACTTTTTAAAAATTCCAACTTTATAGCAGGGTTTATGATAATGATTTTTTTTAGTAAATATTTTCTTCGACTCTGAGTCCATCGTAAGCTCCTCGAGTTTTATACAAATATTAACTCTGTGAAGAAAAAATCTAAAAAAAACACCATTAAACATAACTTTTTAAAGACCTTGTGGGTCTAAATCTATCATAACCCTCTCCAGTTTTATAAAAATTTCAACTTTTTGAGCTGTAAGCAACAATAGTTTGGAATTAATTTTTTTTTTTTTTTACTTTCAACAACTAACCAGCAACTTTGAAAACCAGTTAACTAATTGAATTCCACTTATTGCAAAAGCAACTTCAGAATCAGACGCCGAAAAGATCATATCACAACGGCGCAGTAGTTGCGTGGCATTTGTAAATTGCCAGAAAAAGAAACAACAGCAGAGGTCACCAAATGCGTTGGGCTAATCGTAAATTACAAGTAAAATGTATTGCCACCACCCCGCTATTTGTAAGTGGGCAGTGGCTTAGGCGAAGCGATGCAACAGATTTCAACATAGGCTTGACCCTTTGGCAGCGATAACAACAGCAGCATACAAAAACAAATGCAAACATACACAGACATGTGTGTATGTAGTATGTATGGATATAGACAAGCTTGCATATATTGATAATGTTGCAGGAAACCTAAGATGAAAGGGGCTCACTCGTAAATAGGAAAACAGGGCCTAAAAGTTGCAAAGAACGATCTGCGCGTGTAAGTATGCATATATCTATATATAGATGTGTGTGTATACAAATGTATACTGTATCTAAAGTAAATATATGTGCATATAGTAAGTGGTTAAGTAGAAATATAGCTATCCATACACACTAAATACCCGCAAGCATTCTGCGCTTGTAGTAATCCTCGCAAGAATCGGAGTTCAATATGTTCATTTGACAGTGGGAAAGATATTTCAGCGCAGATACACAAATTAAACGCTTGTAACTCGTGCACGATCATCATTACGAATGCAAAAAGTGAAGGCGCAGCAGCGTCATACCACCTCATACACATATATACATTTGGGTTGGTGCTTAGGACTACTTGATTCTATTTCGCTTCTGTCGTGGATTTCGCAGATAAATACTACAATTGCGTTGATATTGTGTTCCTGCTTCCTGAGGAGCAGTTTGTGTTAGCGTGTCATATTATGTATAAGTTTAGTCGAATATACATACAAACACATACAGATATTTTTCTCGCATTTAGTGGCTCATGTACTCGTACGAACCTGCTTCGCAATATAAGGGTGGGGCTAACCAAACCTTAAAATATCATGAACCAGAGATAATTTTTTGTTAAAGGCAATGTTAAATAAATAAACAGTACCATGACCTAAAGAAATTGACTTGGAAGTTAGAAAAAGTTCGAATGGTTCGATTTAAGTTCAAATATGCACGGTTTTATTCGAAAATTTGTTGCCTCTTGGAATTCATGATGCCACGCTCGTTGAATATTGTTTATAAAAACCTGAGACAGTTAATATTCCCAAGCTTCTCTTGAGACGATACAAGCTTTTGATAGTCAAAATTATTCATAGATATCGAAGACTGGTACAAATAGTAATCATTTGTTTCCAGGACAAGACTAAAAGGTGACTGCATAAGAACCACCATGGTCGCTTCTGTTCGATTGCGTCCTTCAGACCGTCCTATTGTTGATACTACAGGTCCGTATTAAGAGTTTAGGCGCAGTACAACAACTTATAGTAGATGATTCGCTACCAATCCCAGCATACTCATAGCAGAGCTTTCCTGGCTGTTAAACCTGTTTTGGCTGTCGCTTGCGCATGCCCATCGTTGTTCAACTATGAACGCTATCGTTTGACGTACGTAACATAGTTTTCATCACCATTAACTATCCGTTTCAGTAATGTATCGATTTTGTTGTGATTCAGAACAACCTACAGCTGGAAATTCAAGGCTTTATAATGAAAGTTAAGCATGGGGACAGCGCCGGCCCGAGAAAATTTACCGTCCTAGGTAAATGTTAAATTCTGTGCCCCATTAAACCCTGATTTGTCTTAACAACAAATTTTATAACTTTTGAAAATTCCACCACATTTTTGGTATTAAAACTTCAATTACCAGGTTTTCCAATAGAGATGAAATGGTTTCTAAGTGTCGTTTCCGTTACTTCTAATATGTCACGATCTGTAATTTATTTCAATTGTATCGATGTCGATTACGATTTCATCATGGAAAGATATACGCCAGAACAATGTTTACATATTATTCAATTTTACTATCAAAATAATCGTTCTCCAATTGCAAATTTTCGTGCGCTTATGTCATTTTATGGTCGTCTTACATTCATCTGACGCGAAGAAAATCCACAAATTATTCATGAACATCAATACACTCACCTACATGGAGAGTTTTGTGTGGTCTGGTGAAATCATCGGCTCATACCGATACTCCGAAATGAAGCTGGTGACACTATTACCGTCAATGAAGAGCGCTATAGATCGATGAAAGCCAAGTCCAGCCCGTTGATATAGGCAGGTTAATCAATTGCCTAGCGCGCAAGATTTTTAGGGCGTATATTTGTAAATTTTCTTTATATATTTTATTAATTTTTTTTTTAATNTTTTTAGGGCGTATATTTGTAAATTTTCTTTATATATTTTATTAATTTTTTTTTTAATTTTCTTCAAATAATATTTAAAATAATTTACTAAATTACTTCATTTGTTTCGTTCGTATAAAATGTAACAAAGTCAAATTCCATATTCTCATAGTATAAAACAAATTATAAACAACAACTGGAGTGTTATTAATTTTTTAATAGCAGAGCACCATTTAGTGGTTGTTATTGTGTGACGTATTTTGCTATGCGTTGATTGCGAATATTCCGTAAAAAAATGTTAATATTTAATATTTCCTATTGTACATTATTGATACTGCATTGATTTCAAATGATAAATATACGATCAAACTACTTTTGGATTTTTTTAATACTGATCAGCTGTAAACTTTTCCATACACAGCCATATTTGAATATAGTAAAAAATTCGAAATGTCATTAACGCACGGTGGTTAATTATAATGATTTTCCAACCCAACAGCATTTCGATTGAAGTTTTGAAATTCGATATTATCGATATCAACTCAACACGTCAATAAAAAAATTCTGATGAAGTGTTGTCAAACTTCAACTTTTTTATCGTATTTTATCGATTTTGAACTCTGTGTAAGTGGCATTGACTAGAGTATAAAACAATTTCAACTAATTACTACCAAACAGTTGTAGTTGAACATTACTGAATATTTTTAAGAAAAATATTAATACATGAAAAAATACATAAAAAAAATTTCATTTATAAGTTTAAGCTTAAGGCAAGCTACAATTTGGAAACAGCAAATATAACATTAGAGAATTGTGGAAAGTGTTTCGCACTATCCCTAGGTATAGAATATATGAGTACAATTTAATTTTTTAAACATTTTGCTCCTCTTCAGTCATTTGCAGTTTATTCGCTACCCACAAAAACGGTGTTCATAGCATTTATAACTTTCTTTATCGCAATCCACTTAACCTCCACTCTCTGAGCACATTTTGTAACACTGCTAAATATTAATCTTGCCCAATATAAATAAAAAGGAATATAAATTTTAATAATTATTACATTATAGTGTGCAATAACTGAATTGAATTCTTTTTATTTTTCGTTTATAAATTTCCAGCTGGTTCATTTCTGCAAAATCTTTCTTTTTAATGGTGGCAGCGCTAATAAAACTTCGACTGAAAATAATTGAAGTTTTAATACTAAAAAAAAGAAGTGCGTTAACGCAAGATAGGCTTTGAGAAGCCGCAGAACTTGTCATTTGGGGGTAAATTCTCGGACTAGCCTGATGATAACCAAATTTTTATGACCGCAATCGGAAGAAATTGATCTTGACAACATCTGGTTCCAACGGGGATATGTGCCACACAGCACAGAAATTGTAACATTGAATGGTCTCCAGGAAGTTGTGGTTTTTTATATTATATAATTTTATATTAATTCTTGCTATTTGATATCATTGGTCTATAGCAATAATTCAGACTATCTTCAAGTTTTCGATGTCAATATTGAATGTGCTACATGTGATTGAGTGGAAAAAGTAACCAAAAATTGAGTTCACCGAATTCGCTCCTTCAAAAGAAGTTGTGGAGACTATTTGAATGATGTTATAGTATATTTGGAACTTGTATGTATCGTTGTACTTCTTACTAAATGAAAAATATTTGAATTTTCTTAAGTGCGGTTAAGGCTAGTAGAATTTTCAAAAAATCTTTTTTTTTATTTTCTTATTGCACATATATTTAAGAGTAAACACAGATTTCATATCTTTCCGGTGAATATTTCGAAGTTTCACGCAAGTTTGTAAAGGCGTTTTGAAGTGCTATAAAGTACAAAGCCAAATTTTAAATCCGTTTTCCTCAAAAATTTTTTTAAAGTCGGGAACCGACATTGCTAGAAGTAATTAATCGAAGTTTTTTTCAAGAGTAAATATTTTTTTTTTTTTATAAACAATATAAACGAAATTTTGATCAAAAATCGATTTCAAACCGCCATTTTGTCAAACAATTTTTATTTTACTTATTCCTTCGATTAATTAATAAATGTAACATCAACGAATGAAATCTGTTCGGTTTTTTAATTTCAGATTCAGTTCATAGTGGTCATCGCAAACGTCTTATTTGAGAGGAGCTTCCGGAGATCAGCTGTAGTTCCATTCCAAATTAATATTTTTACTAATACTAAGTCTTAAAATACAGTTAAAATATACTAAAATATGTGTAAAATTTTTTGGATCAATACATTTGAAAGTTTTTTCAGAAAAATTCTACACAATTCACTTTTTCGGCCTTCTTACTCTATATAACACTTTATGCACTGTCATGTTGGTAAAAAGAAGCCAATTTTGAATGCGGTAATGAATATTTGTATTAAAGACGTAGAAATGTAGTTTATTTTTGTCAGACTGAGTCAATTTTGGTCAAATCGTGAGTTGTGGTGGAATACTTTAGAAAATTTTTTGACTTTATCTATTAAATTAATATAGCAATGTCTTGCACAAAAATCTATTTATCTACATATGTCAGTATTTTTTCAACTTAAGCCCTTTGCCTGACCTAAAAAGTTTCAACATATTCCTTAAAAATACCGCTAAATAAATATTAAATGGCTTTGTGTTATTTTATTAATTATTTATATAAAATAATTAAAGAAGCCGCTACTTAAATAATCACCCATTCTACATAGACATTGTTTAGATAGATTATGAAGTAGATCTGCAAATATTTAAGCATATATGAGCACATCATAAAAGCTTCTGTTAAATTACGCCGATTTTACGATTTGTCAGTTTAAGCAAATGTTAACTTACTGAATTATATATACTTGTACTTATTATGACTTCAGCAAACAAACTCCTGCGCCACTTACACAGACAACCGCCGCCGCAAAGCGGTTACAGTTGCGCATTTTACGCTTTGAAGCCAGTACCGTTACAAAATGCGTGCAGTAGAGACTTGATGCACAGGCACATTTTCGTATTTTCAAATACATATATACATATATGTACATACATATATAGTACGTATAGGTATGGATATATGTATGTATCCTCTTATCACCATATTTGTTTTGTCACTACCGCATCTTGTCATCAGCAGCCGCCAGTTGGTTGCTGCCACCAGCGGACATTTTGTATGCACAACTGTTGCATGTTGCATATCCAGCTACTTATTACTTTTTGAAAAAACACATGCGCGTAAAACTTCAAAGCCCCCGCATAGTTAATTAATTTAGACTGTGAAGTAAACACCATATAAAATGCCACGCCAGTTCCATTTCATTTATATGTAAATATGTATGTGTTTAATACATACATATGTATATATTTACATAAGAATACCGCTAAGTCTTAGCAGCAGCATTTTCCGAGCATTTGCCGACCGCTTATTAGCCCAAGTTGACTTTTGCATCAAAACGTCTCAGGCACGGTTGCAAGAGCGGTATCTAGAAGTGTAACATTCCAAGTATCGCTTACGCACACTGCGCATACGGATGTGTGAGTGTGTGTACGTATGTATATTTGTATGTAAATACACTTGTGTGAAAATTCCTAGCCATCTACGGCGTTTACTTGTTGATTTAAGCTGTTGGCTCGCAGTCGGCACCCAGGTTCTCATAAAAGTATCTTAGGAAGCAGCTGCCGCTACTTGAAATGCACCACCGCGTTCACGAGCTGGCACTGATTTGCTTATTGGTGCATGGTAAATATTTACTACTGTTCTTATTACTAGTATTTCGTGATGTTTGTGTTATTAAGGCGGCTCTTTTGAATATTCATTTCACTTTATGACGAAATGTTGTATGGAATTCCGAAAAGATGTTTGTTTATTTTAACTAAGCATTCATTAAGTAATTACATGTAATTTAATTATCACTATTAGTTCGGTTTCATGGCAACTTAATTTATCACATTCTTCAAAGATTCTTTCAAATACTAAGAAACTGGATATTAAATTTGAAAAAATGTTTTCGAAGTTGGAAAATAAATAAGAAGTTAGACTTGATTTTGAGCGATCAATTTGTATGGTAGCTAAATCCTATTATCCGATATGGGCTGCTAAGAAGTTTCTTGGAAAAAAAGAACGTAAACTAAATTTCAGATGAAGGTGAATGTTGTCCATTTCAACTCCTTCAAAGTGATCCTCTCCCGCTTCTATACACTTATGCCAACGAATTTTCCAATCATCACAGCACTTGGAAAAATCCTCTGTCGTGACGGCCATCAAAGCTTTTATATCCTCAGATTCGAAAAACATGCAAAGTATAAATTAACAAGTAAGGAAGGGCAAAGTTCGGGTGTCTCCGAACATTTTATACTCTCGCATGATAAAGTTATAATCGTGATTGCATTATCCGTCAATAACATATTTTTTTATTTTGCTGTAAAATTAATTAGATTAGATTAAATTGTGTACTCGTACTTTCAGTATTGAATTGTATTTTCATTTATTTTAACTGTATTGATTTATCGATATTTTCGGTGAAAAATTAGGTTAGGTTAGGCAATGAGTTCTTCGTGTTCGATATCTGACCTTGAAAAGTTATAGTCCGATCACGACAATTTTTCCACAAGGGATACCTCAGCTCAAATACCGTATTTGTGTAAAGTTTTATTCCGCTATCATCATTGGTTCCTAATGTATATATTATACACAGAAGGCATCAGATGGAATTCAAAATAGCGTTATATTGGAAGAAGGCGTGGTTGTCAACCGATTTCACCCATATTTCGTACATGTCWTCAGGATGTTAAGAAAATATTCGTACCGAATTTCGTTGAAATCGGTAGAGCAGTTCCTGAGAGATGGTTTTTGGTCCATAAGTGGGCGACGCCACGCCTATTTAAAATTTAAAAAAACGACTGGGTGCAGCTTCCTTCTGCCATTTCTTCCGTAAAATTTAGTGTTTCTGACGTTTTTTGTTAGTCGCTTAACACACTTTTAGTTATTTTCAACATGCATAACCTTTGTATGGGAGGTGGGCGTAGGGCCACGAGTACTTTTCCCAAAAAATTGCGTCCAAATATGCCCCTCCCTAATGCGATTCTATGTGCCAAATTTCACTTTAATATCTTTATTTATGGCTTAGTTATGACACTTTATATCATCTTTATTTCATCATGATATCTCAATTTTTACTCAAGTTACAGCTTGCATGGACGGACGGTTGGACAGACAGACATCCGGATGACAACTCTACTCGTCACCCTGATAACTTCGGTATAAACCCTATATCTGACTCTTTTAGTTTTAGGACTTGCAAACAACCGTTATGTGAACAAAACTATAATACTCCCCTTAGCAACTTTGTTGCGAGAGTATAAAAATTCGCCTTTTAATTTGATCACAGTATGTACATACATCGAATTTTTCTGTTCAAGCGAATTTCTGATCGAAGCAGACCAAAAGCTTTATGTTAATCAGTTACTAATCCAATTTTTCAAACACTTGTTATAAGCATCGGTCGCTGATGACCTTCAGTGCCTTCTGCGAATGACATTCAATGAAATCATGGCACATTCTCCGAAGCGAACTGTTCAGTTTGTCCAGTTATCATGGTAAATATTTCATAAGTTTTTCGTCCGTAAATCTGGTCGTTTACGACAAATTGCCTCATGTGGGCGCCTCAAAATGGCGTCGACGCCGTTTTTTTTAAAAGATTCAGGTCTGAACAGTCACACGCTTCATACCTAAAATAATGTTTGAGCCGATCCATAACAAATGTTCAGATTCTCGGCTAATCTATAATACCAACACTGGGGCAAATAGTGTTACGAGGCATTCCAATTTTTAAAGTGTGTTCTCCAAATGGTCCATTATCGTTTTGCTATCTTGCATTTGATTGTAGATTTCCATCCTTTCTGAACAGTTTGGTCACATTGCGTATTTCGCTCCTTCCCTCTTTATTATTTCTAGCAAGCATGGTATTGTCTTCCCCTCTGACTACACAGGAGAAGCTCCTGACTTGGCCAACTCGTCAGCTTTTCTTTGCCAAAAATATGAAGTTCCATAGTTTATCCTTGGCGACGACAAGATTAGCAATACAACCGTGCTATATATGTATATGGTAACTTCATAGTCATTCTCAGTTCCTATTACTTAGCTTTAAAATTCTAGCTGAGTTTAGTAGATGGTTAGAGAGAGAGATATCGAGATCCGCGGAGTGTCTTCCTGTCTATACTCGGTTCCTTCGGTATACATTGAGACAGTACTCTCCGCCTAACAAAGCAGACGCCCTACAATATTTCTGCAAGGTTTTTAATGATTCCGTTGGAGACACAAAATTTCATTACGTTTACGTTTACACGATATTGGTGAAATCCCGTGTAACAAACAAAATGCCTCACTGAAATCATTCGATTGCCATACGAGAATTTGATTTTGGTCGTTTTGTTTATAAAGCAGCTATATATGAGCTATAGTGGTCCAATATCGGCGATTTCGACAAAGAGCAGCTTCTTGAAGAAAAAAGGACGTGGACAAATTTCAGCGCATTTATATAAGTTTCAAGTATAAACATTGTTTTAAGCATTTAAATTTTCTACACTTGCAATTGTATCTACGATAAGACATTCACGCACTCAAATCACTTTGCTTTGATTAAAAATGATATTTTTGGATCGCTGAGACGAAATGGTAGACATAGTATTTTTTTAATCAAAGCTACAACCAGTTGCTTATTATATAATACAACGAAAAATTTTGATGCTATACAGATATACCAAACATATTTCTTCTGACCCATTATATTCAAGGCATTGCCACAAGATGCCACCTTAGAAGACCGTCCGAATCGATACATTTCAGAACTCTAGAAATGGTCAATCTAACTGATTTTTATCATTTCTGAAGAATGAATAATCCGGAACTCTGATTATTTAATGTGCCCTTTATTCAGCAGTGATACGAAGAGATTCAACTGGTAAACTTAAAAGTTATAGTCCTTTAAAGATGTTTGAGAAGAATCAAACCCCTTTTCCTTCTATACCGAAAGTACTTGTTTTCGAAGTTTTTGAGATATCGTAATGAAATTGAATAAATAAAAATTTGTTAATAAATATTTAATTATTCTAAAAGCTAAACTTCGCCGTGCAAATCGCTGGCTCCAAACGTGTTTTAGACCAAGAGTTTATTAATCAAAGTTGTGCAGAATAGTCAAATAGAATGATGCATAAAAGTTGTGCCCATTATACGTCAAGAGTTGTAGATAATATATGTATACATATGTTCTTGGATTAGTAATAGAAAACCCAGTTCACAATATAAATAATTTACTAATAATCAGTGCAATGTGTTATAGTAGCCCGATAGGAGGTTGCGAGCAACGCATTAGTGAGAAATCTCGATATTTGAGGGGCTAAGACACAGATACAGACGTGCAAGGTTAAATCGACTCAGCATCATCTCACTGATCAATATACTTTGTAGAGTCGATGACATTTCCTTTTGGGTGCTTAAAACTTGGTTACAAACTTAATATACCCTGGCATAAAACTCCACGTTTTATTTTTTGAATCAATTGGCTAGGTTATAATGCTCTTTAGTAAAAGATGATCCATTGTGTTGTTTGCATACCCATTAAACCAAAATTGGGGCTCATCATTGAAGAAAATTTGGCTCGAGAACGGACTCGCGGGAGGGTCAATCGGCTTCAGTTCTTGCACAAGCTCTGTATCTGCAAATAGTATGCTCAGTAGGCAGATTATGTTGACCATAAGTTGAGCGAAAATAACATTGCAGCTTGACACCAAAAAAAAGGCTGGTGAATAAAGTATCTTTACCTGAATCACACGTTAGAACAAATGGAGCAATGTTTCAGCTGGTAAAATAAAACAAATTTGAAGAAAAGTGCGAATATTTTGTGTCGTTGTTTTACATGCGTTTTATGAATTTAGTTTTTATTTGCCGCTCGCTTACACAGTTAGTCTAGAATCTACCAATATTTAGTGTCAAACTTTTATTTATTCAGAAACATCTGTTTTTCCATCTTCAAAATCTGTTGCAAATGGTTTTCGAACTGTAGTGGTCATTAATCTTTGATTGAGAACAAAAGTATAATTATTTCGAACTTGACACTTCCATCGACAATGCTTTGCGGTACATATTTGATTTTATTGCACGAATGTGTATTTAATTTGCCCCGAAAACTCTGCGCATACTCCATGCCGGATTGTAAGTAACTGTAAGCACTATAATAAATTATAACTTTTACCATTAATTTTAAACATTTGTCATCCGTTTGTTTGATTTTCATATTGATTTGGCAATGCACCAAAATGATTGACAGCCATCATCAATATGCCGGAGAGTGTCGAGTCCAATGAAGGGTGTCTCGCTGCTCTGGTTTAGCCCATTCTTTCGGCTAAGGGTGTGTGTCGAAGCGCTGGTGATCCGCTGCGCAGCGATCGGCACACGCTAGATGAACAATAATTTTGCTGTGCAGTGTTTCTTTTTTCTATTATACACAGTCACACGTATACATGCGCTGCCGGTGTGAGTGCAGTCGATAAATTGCAGAACAAAAGTTTGATAAATGACTGCTAATTTCTGGTGTTGTATGTCAATTTATTAGTCTGTGCAAATATTGCATTTGGAAAAATAATTATGTTAACACTAAGCAAATAAATTCGTACAACTGCAAGATGTATACTCGTAAATGGAGATCCGTTAATTTCGGTGTTTGATTTTTGCAACTTTCCTCAGCTGCAAATGCTGTTGTATTGAGAGCGGGTGTACGCTGTTGGAAAGGTGCACAGGAGGAGGATGCAAGAAAATTGCAGTGGCTAAGATGTACATATTTATATGTAAGTATATGTATATACATACGTACATTCACATATGTATATAAAATTAGGCATCGAAAAGCAAAGGAATTTCCAGAGACAAAAAAATTTCAATTGATATAAAACTTCCAACCTTTTTGGGTAACATAAGAATCGAAGCAAATAATAGACCTACATAGTAGCAGGAGCTATTAAAAACTAGGAAGGTACTAACACTCTTAAAATGTCTATTTTTAGCGGAAAGATTAGAAAATAGTTTTCTAATACCAGCTGATCAAATTTAAATCGGACTGTTTCATCTAACTGCGCGTGTTAACCGAATCGATTACAAAATTTGTTCTAGCTCGATAAACGTTCTTTTATGTTCATGTGAAGTTTTACCTAATTATGTGTGTCAATTAGTGTATACTATAAGTGGCAGTTATAAAAACTTCGAAAAAGTTAAAGAAATAGTGCTTGACAATCGTGTTGGCATCAGAGAGATAGAAAAGGATCTGAACATTTCTATTAGCACCATCCTGATTAATATTCTAGAATCATACCGAAAGACCGGAATCTTTTGCAAAAATAACGTCGAATAGAGATCATAAAAGAGATGATTAACAGCGTAGTTGAAGGCCAAACGCATCATTACTGGTGACGTAAGTTTGTAGTGGAAACGATCCAACAATCTACATTATGACGCTACAGAAATAAAGCCTAAACCTAAAAAACGGCATCAGAGTCAATCAAAAATCAAAGTGCTATTTGTCGTTTTAATTCACCGTGAATTCTTTCCACAGGACCAAATCGTCAATAAGGAATATTAATTGGCAATTTTAAAACGTTTAGTTGAAACCATTTGCCGTTAACGACCGGGAGGTAGAAAGGACTGGGAGAAATTTAAGTAAGCATTACCAAGCTTATAATGTTTACGAATGAGCATATTTCGAAAGCAATTTGTATTAAAATACTGAAAAATGTTATTTCTTATCAACCCCTTGAATCATACTCTCAAAGCAACAGTATAACCAGTATTTTATTATAAAATATATACATATATTAATCAAGAAGGTTTTCTCATGTGTTTAGTGGAACTGACTGAATATCATCTAGTAAGAAGTGCTCTCCGAAGTGCAAACTCTAAACTCGAACTTGTAAGAGAGGAATTGTGTGTGTGAATTGTCAGAACGAATATCGTACACATTCATAGTGGGTAGTCAGATGTTCCAGAAGCATGGTTTGGTTGTTCTTATAAGTCCATTGCTTGCTTTTCCAGCCTTGACGAATGGGTTTGCCTGAAGTAACATTTTACTCAAGAGAAGCTTCTGAAAATCGACTGAACCAGTTTTTTGTCAATAGGGGCGAGAATGGTTACTGAATTAATTGCTTTCAAAAAAGTTTAAGCTTTCGAAAAGAACTGTGCATATTTGGCCTAAATTGGATCATTATAATTATGCTAAATCAATATGATGGAAAAATTGAATATTTCTGTAATTCAGAGAATATATAGAGATGTATATTAAAAAAGTCACAAATATTCGTCTCTCGATGGACGATTCTAACTTCTGCATGATAGTTACGTTGAACAAAATTGTGTGTTAATCTTCCATAATACAGTTCACCATAAGCTATGCGAAATCTCACGCCTCTATCACTCGTATATAACTACACTAAGATTGAAGAAATAGCTTTGTCTATTCAGGCAGGACTAACTAATCAATTAAATTAGAGAAATAATATATTTAAATATTATGTGGTCATATTAATCAGAGCCACTCTTGAGACGATGATAAAAGTAAGTTCTGGTAGTCTAGCAGTTTCTAACAAAAAGAAATGGAACAAACTGAGTGGTGATCCGGAAAACAGTCCAGCTCTGAAAGAAGGAAGAGGGAGACATCCACCCCGTTTAAAAGACCAGGTATGAAGGACTTGGCTTCGCTTGGAATCTACAAATTGGCGCCACCTTGCAAAAGAAGAAACGACTGGCGCGCTGTTCTGAACTCGGCTATAACCGGGTAAGCGGTTTCTACGCCAGTAAAGAAGAAGAGTCTAGTATCCACACCTTACCGCAGGCAAGATTTGTACACGTCACTTTGCCGTTAAGGTATCGCCTGTGGGAACAAGCGGTAGACTTAATCTGAAGGAGCTGTAATCAAAATGGCAGCAAGTTAAGCGAGCGAGCGAGATAGTTGATAAAGCCGCGGCGCACAAAAAGTTCTGCCGAAAGCATTAACAAACCAATCAGACCATAGTAATTAGCAGTCTCAAATCGGCCAGAAATTTTCAAAAATTAAAAAAATAGTTGGAAGTTACTACTCCCTGGGACAGCAAGAAAAGTAATTGACTGTATACGGTTGGAATAGAATTTTGTACCGATGGCAAGAAATATGAATACAATTGAACTCTCCAGTACGATACCAGCTAGGAGCAGGAAAGAAATGAAACTTTCTCTTTATTGTCAAGAGCAAATGGAGGATGACTTGGCTTCAATTTGATAGCAGCTTTCGAAAAATCTCATCGTCGCTTGAGATCGAAGGGGTATAATAAAGTGGAGCTTTCCATGTAAGGGCTTGATTTTGATTTGGTTTGTAGTTTGTATGGTGCTATAGGGCCGATTTGAAGGATTTGTTTGGAAATTATGGCGTAAGCTTGAACATTAATCCAAAATCATTTCGTTAACATAATTTATCAATTAAACAAGTAAGGAAGGACTAAGTTCGGGTGTCACCGAACATTTTATACTCTCGCATCAAATACCGTAATAAAGTTTTATTCCGCTATCATCATTGGTTAATAATGTATATATTATACAGAGAAGGCATCAGATGGAATTCAAAATAACGTTATATTAGAAGAAGGCGTGGTTATCAACCGATTTCACCCATATTTCGTACATGTCATTAGGGTGTTAAGAAACTATTATGTACCGAATTTCATTGAAATCGGTTGCGTAGTTCCTGAGATATGGTTTTTGGCCCATAAGTGGGTCCATATATGGAAAAGCTTGAAGGAAACGATTCCATAGAGCTTGGTTGACATAACTATAGTAATTTCCGAGATATATACAAAAAACTTATTAGGGGGCGGGGCCACGCCCACATTTCCAAAAAAATTATGTTCAAATATGCCACTCCCTAATGCGATCCTTTGTGCCAAATTTCACTTTAATATCTTTTTTTTTGGCTTAGTTATGACACTTTATAGGTTTTAGGTTTTCGCCATTTTGTGGGCGTGGCAGTGGGCAGATTTTGCCCATCTTCGAACTTAACCCTTTTATGCAGCCAAGAAATACGTGTACCGAGTTTCATCATGATATCTCAATTTTTACTCAAGTTACAGCTTGCACGGACGGACGGACAGACAGACATCCGGATTTCAACTCTGCTCGTCACCCTGATCACTTTGGTATGTATAACCCTATATCTGACTCTTTTAGTTTTAGGACTTACAAACAACCGTTATGTGAATAAAACTATAATACTCTCTTTAGCTACTTTGTTGCGAGAGTATAAAAAGTTTTACATACCAAAATTTGATTTTGAACGATCTGTATGTATGACAGTTATGTATTATAGTGATTCAAAGATTCTTACAAAATATCACCTTTTTGTTAGAACACGAATTTTGCGAAATTACAGGTAAATATCTAAAAATTGAACCACTACATATCATGACCACTTATTTATAAACAAACAAAGGCAAAAAAGTCTTGCGGTATTTTTATTGAATTTTCAATTGTTCATAAAATTTTTTTGATGACTCATACCCAGCTCTTGACCGATGCTACGGCTGCTACTATGCCTGTCTCGTTCGACCAATTCAGCGATTTTATCGCAATTTTCGACGACAGGCCTTCCAGACCTCTACACCAGAACGAAAACGTTGAAACCATCATTGTGCGGTGGGAATGGAACACACACAAATTTTTTTGGCGGCTTGAGATGCATTTTTGCCTTTATCGTAGTAGTACTGTAAAATATGCCGTATTTTCTCTTTATTTTGCTCCATGTTTGCGACGCTATAACTCACGAACGACTTAAAAGAAACGACAATCAATCAAACACGTGTTAGCGTGTGAAATGAGCTTTCCAAAAAGGTATAGAATGACCCGATGCGACGAATAAAACTAGAACTACGCGCTCTCAGCGCCAACTAGCGAAAATACCGCAAGACTTTTTTTGACAATCTAATATAAGTACTTATGTTCTTTATAGGGTCTCCGATGTTTCCTTCTTTTTCTTATTCCTCTTAAAAACTTCTCCTAGCAAACAACAAATTCATTCAATTTCCAGCTGTACACATGGTTACGGTTCATATATACATATACGTACATACACAATGTAAATGAATTCATACATATATACACATATACATCTGCATCTAATGCTCGTATGTGTCTCAAGTTTCTCGTATTTACCAATAAATGGAAGACGGCAAACATTTCCAGTTGCAACACAAGCTACTAATATCCTTGTTAGGATTATTAAATATAATTTATGGATTTGTTTAATTTGTATTTAGTACTGTGCCAAGGCTGGCTATAAGACATCTGTACAAGCCAAGCAAACTCGACTACAAACAAACAGGCATATTAAGAAAACTTAATATTTGAATAAGTAAGCTAGACACCTACACACAGATAAGTAACGTTAGTTAACGCAGTTGCAAGCCGAGTTCCTCAACAATACAACAACAGAATGATGCTGCCGCACCCACCACATGTGAGCAGTATCAAGAGCCGACCAATGCAAATATTGGTAGCATATGTAGCCACCGGTGGATACAGTTTGAGGCGGAAATCTTCAGAGTACTTCTTTGGCAAAACCGCAATTTAGTTAGAGAACGCGAAGAAGTTGGTGTTTGCGTAAGAAAATAGTTGCTTAGGCAAGTCTATTCCGGTATGTGGTCATATGTAGAAATATATGCTTGGTTGAGTATATCTTTCTCGCGCAAGTTAACTGTAAGTATTTAGAAAATGAATGAGTGAAAAATGGGCTTTTCTAAAGCGAAAACTAGTTGAACGAGTCAAAAGAGGAAGGTAAAACTATTAAGAGGGCATAAACATTCGATCAATCCTTATAACGAAGTAAACACCAACTGCGATATATTATATATACATAGATAGGGAAAGGTAAAAAAAAAACTTCTAAAAAGTACAGAAAAGTACAGAATACAGGATTTCAGTCGTCTGTTCTTTTCATGATATTACGATAAAGGGTCTTTTCAAAGGACGCTGCAAACGTAGACCGACAGTAACAACAAACGAAGTCATATTTTTCCCAGCTCTTTTGATATTTCTCTTCAGTAAGGTTTGTCATTTTGTCATGGAAAGATATGTGATCATACAATGAGTCAAAATTATTAAAATTTACAACACACAACTGTAAGAGCGCTGCGTCCAATTTATAGTCGTCACAATCGTGCGGTCAGTTCAAAAATTGAACCTTTAGTACAAAATGTTCCGTGCTAGTGGGACAAAGAAAGTGAAGAAGCCCCAATTCAGTCTCTCACACATCTTTCTCAAGCGTTAGGCATCTCTGTGACGTCGTTGTGGCGAATTTTGCAAAATGATCTTGGCCTAAATCATTACAATATCAAATAGACGCAAGAACTGATGTCGCTGTTGCTGAGCAATGATCCAGGTTTTCATCGAATTTCATCATTTTCAGCGATGGGGCACAATTCTCCGGCAGCAATTCACATGTACTCCATGAGTCATCATTGTATACGGTTTGGTGCGGTTTATGGGATGGCAGCGGCCGGTACGTTACTATGTATGAGAATCGCTACTGTTCAATGACAACTGAATATTTTTGGCGCCATAAGCCACACTCGAATGTCACAATCGATTAACCAAAAACCAAGTTTTTTGAACGTGTTATCTCACGCTCAGTCAATTGGCCGACTCGGCTATGCTATTTGACGTCGTTAGACTATTTCCTGTGGGGCTACATCTAAGTCTAAGATCTTTGCCAACAAACCGATGACGATTGATGAACTTCGTACGAATTTCAAACGTGAAACTGCAGCAGTATCGGCCGATTTATGCTAGAAAATCATCTAAATTTCAGCGTCTGGACTTCTGCAAGCGTGCCCGTGGTGGTCATGGTTTTTGTAGAATTGTTAAAGAATCAAGGACTGTACTGTTCACAATTTAATCGTCTGGAGGAAGCAATCGACCCAGAATCGGGCAGGTAAGCTTCACAGGTCGATAGCAACTCACTTTGAAAAATCATTCTGTTCTTAGACGTCGGGATTGAATACAACAATGAGGCCCCCAATACAAAAATTACTTATTCACCTTCTCACTGTTGTCGCTATTTGGGTATTTTTTGCTTGGATATTAAAAACAATTTTTAACTTCCGACAAGGTGACTCCTGAAAACCCTAAATCAGAACAAATGAAGAGAAAACCGAGAGTCGATAGCAGCACCAGAACAGGTTATGCCGACTGTTATTGTTTTCTTGGAGTTTACTCTAACCTGTTCATGCAGCACGATCCTTTAGGCAGTATCATTGGTTGTTATTTAATGCCGAAATGCGAGAAAAGCCGCAGTTATGTCAGTCCGATGTGAACTTACATTGTAATTATGTGTCGAACCCAAAGTACGGCAGACGTTTTTGTTGAATCTCGAACACTACCAGCAACCAATTATACAAGGACCTGTTCACATGAATTTTTTAATACACCCGGACTGGTCTATTTTAACTACCCGCGCACCTCGAATCAATAGAATTTTTTCCCAACTGGGGATTCTGTCTTCATTAATCTCAAAATGAGACTGAAAAAATCCCTCTCCAATAGCTGGTCATTTGTCAGAATAGTTGATGACAGACCTCTGTAACATATAACTTCCATACGAACTGATCGATCAAATCAAGCCCTTCCACGACGATTTTTTTTTTATTTAACAATATATCTTCTTGGCATATGACTTATTTTCTAGAATTTTCTAAGAATACTCCACAATCTCCGAATTTATTGTTGAAATCGTACCACTATGACATCTAAGTATGTTAGCTGTCATTCAACCTGACAGATAAACATCAAGATCATCTTTCTATGCCCGTTATGCCTTGTTGTTTTTCGTTGTCCACTCGGAGCGATTCATATACCGACGAAGGATACGCGGATTGGGAGGAGGCGCAGTGAGCTTTTTCACGAATAGGTCAAAGCTAGGAGAGAGAATTTTCTGTAAGAGGATCTCCGTCAACCTTAGCTTTAGGCTACCGGACCACTGTAATTTTTTTCAAGCGGAACTAAATTCTATATAGGTGATGTTAGATGGCTACGAAGTGTAACCTCCTTCAGGAAGGAGAGCATTCACCCCGACAGCAGAGCGGAACTACTGGCGCTAAGCTCGCTAAATGTGTGCTCAGAGCTAGTAAAGGAATATATATCTTCATTAGAAATAGCATCCAGCTACCTCATCATTCATTTGGGTGCCTGATCATAATGGAAGCGTTAGCAACTGCAAAGCCGACGAGTTTGGTTTCAAGAAGGGCACCCTTTCCCTGCTTATATCGTAGTGGGACCGAGTTGGATCTCCGTTGACATCTTGCTTTCTAATACGGAACCAATGCTCAGGAGATCTTCTTTATTACCTGCCATTACAAAAGTTCATCTTTCTGGGAGGAGGGTTCTTACGAAACGCTGATCGGAGCGTTCACGCGGTAAGGTTAAAGATCTTGACGGACGCAAGTCGAAGTTGTATGGAGGTGGGACAACAAGGCTCTTTCTCCTCCATTTTTCAGCCTTTGGAAGGGTGGAAAAGGTGTTATGATCTATTATATAGGGATTTTTAGGTAACATTACGGACCGGCGTTCTAAACTATTCAAATGAGATCCCTGACAGCATCGATCTCTTAACCTAACCTATGTCAAGTCATAGTATTTTTAAGTGGCGAGTTTTCCAATAGGGGTTATTGATTTCTAAGTGTCGTTTCGGTCATTTTTAATATGTCAAAGAACCCCTCAAAGTAATGATTATATTCCTACCGTTGAGGCAAGTGTTGCTTAAGACTGAAATTTGTCGATTCCAAGACGTTCTCAAGCCTTGGGAATGGATTTGGGCTTACATCCGTCTCACTCAAGAACTAAAACTATTTCACCACCGTGAATTTACTGAATTTTCCTTGGAACAACTTGAAAACGATAACGACTTTTTAAGAAATTCATCTTCTGTAATAAGGCTTACTTTCAACTGAATAATGAGGTAAATAAACAAAACTATCGATTCGCGTACGAAGGTTAGTTGATAACCAACTTTTTATGACCGCAATTGGAAGAAGTTCATTTTGACAACATCTGGTCCCAACGAGACACGGCTGCCTGCCACACATCACGTGTAAGAACCGAAGTATTGCGGCAAAAGTTTGGAAATTCGATTATTTAATGAAATTTTGACATTAAATGGTACCGAAGAAGTTGTGATTTAATACCATTAGACTACTTCTTGTGGGGTTATTTGAAGTCATTGGTCTTCAGAAGTAAAACTGCCTCTCTTCAAACTTTTTAAGTCAATATTGAGCAATATTATACGACTCCAATTACTAGAAATATTACTCGAAAATTAGGTTCATCGAATATGTTGAAGCAATTGTGGAGGCTATTTGAATGATGTATTCAGTCACATAATTCCATCTATACATTAATTATGAGTATTTTCGGGTCTGCAAAAAAATAAATATCTCAATTAGTACATATTTTAATGTGTGGCAGAACATTTTCTGTGATTTTTTTGAACTTTCTGTTTTTTTCTCTATACCGATTTCATTCAGTATTTCCATTTCATCAATACCTTACTTACACACATACATGGTATATATGTACATATGTATATGCATAGAAAGACATAAATATTTGCATATTTTTACAATGCACTTTGACAATTGTTTTTCTCGGTTGTTAATAAAAATTTATGATTATTGTTTGCACATTTTTTATACTGTCAAAAATACAACAAAAACCGAGAGTGGTTGCACTGCAATATATACGACAAAACTTTTTCTGAGTTGGTTGCCCCCCAACCACTCAGCTACCATGTCCATTTGAATACTTACGAACTGATGGAACAGTGTCCACACACATACACCTGCAATTGCATTTACATGCACATAGTAGGCGCCATATCATATTTGTTTGAGCCATCCCTTTCAATGAATGAATGTTGTTGCTTTTCCGCATGTTGCCATTGTCATGCATATCATGAATTTATGCTTGCAACACACACACGCGCACATATATACTGGCTCGAGGGTGTGAGACAACGAAGCCGCCATGCGTAGGTGGCTATGTTTTGTTGGCGTCCAATTGTCAAGCAATAAATCGATCTGTCGAATGTAGTAAATTGTCACGCGTATTTGTTACCAATTGCTTTCATGGCCGCCCTCACGTAACGGTATTGCATTGTGTTGACTGCACTTCGGAAAAAAGTGCATGCTCTCATAATGCATTTCTGCCGAAACAAAAAACACGAAAAACAAAATAGAAATAAAAACAAACACCCACAATTCGACCTGTGTTTACTACAGCAACCATACATTTACATATGAATACTGCCGATTTTCATTTACTTATGTGAGGGGTGGAGTTTGTCCATAACGAGGGGGACTACCAAAAGTTCACTGACTGGGTTTTGAATGCAAAATATTCAATTATTTACACTTTTTCTAAAATCTTTATTAATTTTAAGATTTCATTTCTGCAGAAATTGATTTTTATTGCCTCCCTAAAAACTAAAAATGTTGTCAGCTACAATGAGGGCGTAAACAAAAGCTTAAGGCTCAATCAATTCTTGTCAAAGACCGCAAATTTTTCATTACCTTATAAATACTCAATGAAAAACCTTCTAAGTGAACTATAGTTAGTTCCCCTCTTTTCAAAACGCACAACAGAATCAATGATAATAACACAAAAAGAAACGGATGCGCCCACACTTTTCACAGATGTTTGTACTTTCAACAATTTTAAACCCCGTCTTTGGCTACCTGGAAAATGGATAGGATAAGCAAACTCCAATAGACTTCTACTAAACTGCAAGCAACATCTTCGTTTCTTGTGTACGAAAATGTATGAGGTGTACCTTATGATGCACAAAGATGATATACTATGTACTTGGCATATTAAATTGCCATGAATTTTGTAACATCCAGAAGGAAGCGTGGGAGATCCTCTAAAATGTATACATAAATGATCAGTGTGACGATCTTAGTTGATTTAGGCATGTCCGTCTGACTAACTCAATTTCTCAATATACGCGACTAGCCCAGCTTTTAGAAAAATTCGGCTTGAATTATTATTCAAAGCAACGTAAAATTTTGTAAATCGGACCACTATAGCATAAAAAGTGATCGCTCTAACTACAATATTTATAAGGAAAACTTTTGTTTTTGACGAGATATCTTTACGAAATTGGGCCTGAATTATTATTTAAAGCAGCGATACAGTTTTCGATAAAATTGTTAAGATCAGATCACTAACAGCTATATGCTGCTGTTTTACAACCCAATAGACAAAAATCCAGTCTTTACATGGAAATCTCTTATATTTGATGAGATATCTTCACGAAATTTGGCAAAGATTATTTTCCGGGGCAATTGTATAATCTATAAACAGTTTATAAAAATCGGTGTACTATAGCATATAGCAGCCATATAAACTGAGCAAACAAAATCAAGTCCTTGTATAAACAACTTTTGTATTTTAAAAGATATTTCCACCAAATTTTACTTAGATTATTTTCCAAAACAACGGTACATTTTCCGAAAAAATTCTTAAGATCGGATTACTATAGCAAATAGCTGCCATACAAACCGAACGAACAAAATCAAGTCTTTGTATGAAAAACTATTTATTTGCAAAGGTATCTTCACGAAATTTGACATAAGTCATTAAATATAAAAACGGAACAATTTCCGAAAAACTAGTTCAGATCGGACCACTATAGCATATAGCTGTCTTACAAAGTGATCGCTTAAAAATTTAATCTTTGTATGGAAAACTTTTGTATTTGTCCAGATATTTTTACGAAATTTGGGAAGAATTACATTTTAAAGCAGCGGTACAGTTTTCGAAGAAATTGTTCTGATCGGAACACTATTGCACATGACTGTCATACAAACTGAGTGAACACAATCAAGTCCTTGTAGGAACAACTTTTGTATTTTAAAAGATATTTTCACGAAATTTTGCTCGGATTATTTTCCAAAGCAACGGTACAATTTCCGAGAAATTTCTTAAGATCGGATTACTATAGCATACAGCTGTCATACAAACTGAACGATCAAAATAAAGTCCTTGTATGAACAACTTTTTTATTTAAGAATATTACTTCCTGAAATTATACATGAATTATTTTCTAAGTCAAGGGTATAATTTCCGAAAAAATTGTTCACTATAACATATAGCTGTCATCCAAACTAAACGATCAAAAGCAAAAAACGATCTTTTTATACTCATTTGTGCCATAAAAAATTCACTTGTGTAGGGTATTATAGCTGTGTGTGTGCGAAGATACCGTTTTATTTTTATTTTCTGCTTATTGATGCATTTCATTGCAGAATTGTCATATAAAAATAGTGTGGGTAACTATGACAACATGTACATATTGTATGTATACATACATATACATATGTAAAAGCATGTGCATGTATGTATTATATGTGTTTGTTTGTAGATAGGTGTGCATCTAATACTCCACACCGCACAAGCAGTGGGACGTTAGCCTATCCATCAAACGCATAAATCAGAGGAAGCCATCGAAAAATTCCACACCGGATGTCCGCTTTTTGTTATAAATTGCAACGCACAAAGCGCATTGCCAAATAAATTCTGCATAGTCGATACCTATGTATGCAGGCGAAGCATTGGCCAAAATGGCACAACGTTACCACCTATGTGCGATCGTATGTGTGTTTGTTGCAATCGCAGTGTGACCAATGTCCAATACGTGCGACGGAGCATTGCAGATGACAAAGCCGCTGATGATTTCTGAGCAACATTGTTGAAAAGTGCAAAAACGCAAAAATATGCATTTGCAGCGCTCAGCCATGTCAGCCAAACAACAACAACAACAACAAACTCACGGACACCCGTGCTTACATACGCAAGTGGTAGAACCAACAAGCATAAAGGTGACAAGAGAGGAAAGAGTAAAAAACACCAGCGTTGTAAAAACATCGAAAATCCATAAAAATGCATCATAATTTCTCAACGCATCGCACATACGAAGGGTGAAAGCCAACAACGCAAACACGCACACACCTTGCTGAGCAGGCGCAACGCAGTGGTGGATTATGCATCGATGAATGGACAACACCAGGCTGGTGTAGCAGCAGCAGCACCAGCAGCAGGATGCAAGTTGTATAATGGCCACGTTGCGCTTTGTTTACATATATACATATATGTATGTGTGTGTATGTATAGGGCTGGCGGTGCCTCTGTATAGCTGTCAAGGCGTACTCAACTCAAAAACACGTTTGGAAAAAATAAAATTTTGGCAATATTTCATAAATATGCATGCATCATATTTCATAACTACGACAAAAACTGAAACAGAATCAATTGAATACAATCCGATGATGCATTCTCTTGCCATAGCCAAAAACAAACGACACGAGCTTAATGTGCACCCACAGCCGAAGAATTTATGCGACGCTTACGTACGTGTATGTAAATGTGTACAAGTATCTCTGTAAATGTATTTATGTGTATTTGTAACGGTAAACTTTACTGCAAGTATATTTTATGGGCAGAAAAAAAATAAATTTATTATATCTACAAAATTTACTATATTTATGTACAAAATGTGTAGTAAATGTGCATAATGTACCTGCAGATGCGCACAGCTATTTATTTATGGGTACAAATTTAAATCTATATACGTACAGGACTATATATTGTGGATGATATATAGTGTATAAAATTGTTAAAATTGTGTATGCAAGAGCAATACCTAAAAGTTACTTACCGAATTTTATATTTTATATTTCCTTCGATATGGAAATAGGCATTTTTAATACCTTTGCATAAAAGTGGATTTAGGTCAAACATTGAAAACTATAGGAGTATTGCAAAACTTATACCTAAACTTTTTGAAGCTATCATTGCAGCCAACAAAATTTTTCGATGTCTCCGTTAATTTCTTTTTCTCAGCATAAATTTAGTGAAAGGAAATCAACTCTCACATATTTGCTTGAATTTGTAAACTATGAATCATTGGATTTTGAGGAACACAAGCCTACAGATGTTATATAAGGTTTTTTTTAAATAAAGACGCTAACAAATTAGACCGATAGGGACAGCAAACGACGCCATATTTTTTTCTGCTCTTTTGACATTTCTCTTCTATAAGGTTTGTGATTTCATCATGGCAAGATATACGATCCATTAACGAGTCGAAATTACCAAAATTTACTACCGAATTTCGGAGTCAGATCAACAATTGAGCAACTAGTAGAAAAATTCGAATCCACAGTTGCAGTACAATATATTTACGTGTTAGTGAGATAAAGACCGGCAAATTACTGTGAATGGGAATCGCTACTGCGCAATGATAAACGAATATTTGTCGGATGATATGGACTTGACTTGATATGAGGAAATCGAGTTTTATGCATAATAGCACCGAATGTACTTTCACAGGAATAAAGAATTTCCCAAACCGTTTTTGTTTAAGCTCTTATTGAAAACCCCGTTATATTAACTTCAGCAAAGCTTTCGATAAAGTAAATCTCTCGATTCTCATACATATACTTGTTCTTCTGGGCTTTCAAACAAGATTTCTTCAATAAGTCTCTTCTTATCTTTAGTGATATTTAAGATACTCTTTCAGGATTTTCACAAGGGTGTCATCTTGCCGCGATCTCGACTTTTCATAATGAATTTATAGATCAATATGTTACCGAAACACTTTTTACAACTTTGGTTAGACCTACATTGGAGTAATGGCTCTGGTGTATGAAACACTAGTTACCAATATCCATTTTGACAAGTATTTAAAAAACAATTTTTACTTTTCGGCTTGGGGAATTTCCTTTCGAATTCTATGTTAAGTCTTCCATCATACACTAGTCGTTTAAAACCTATTAATTTTACAATTTTAAATTTAAATTTTGTGCACATTTTAGACTAACTTTCTTTACCAGCCACAATTCCGAGAATTCGTTATACACCTAAGATCCGTGTTAAATAGCAATTGATGTACCGCTATAAACAAAATAAAGTTTATATTTAACAGAATTATGTCTCCCCAGGTGTATATATTTGAAAAAAGGGATTTACTATATACTAAATGCCGCGTTTTCAAATGGAAATGATATAATTTCCAAGTACAATCCAACCAAAACTATTCGAGCTCCTGTGTACCGAATGTGTGGATCCCACAGTGTCTATAGTTAACTTTTGATCGACAGAAATCGGTCAATGTGTGAGATATACAATTGAAATTCAGAGAGAATCCTTTCCTTATAATGTTAACTCTTTTTATCAAAAATGGGTTGAATCGGGTCAATACTTCCCTGCGCACCCATATACCTAATATACAAATTTTCGAACTTCCTGATGACTTTTTGCTGGATATATCTTCTAATATTTGAGTTGAGTTAACGTGTCTACTCATAACAATATGTTGTGCCTAAAATAGATAATATTGGGGCGAAAACTGGACCTACCCCCATACAGCCAATGTCAGGATTTTAAAACATCGGGGTGACTTTAGCTCATGTGATTGGTGAATGCATGTGTGGTACCTTAATGAAACCCAAGGAACATTTTTTTAATATGTGGCATATCGGGTCGATACCATACCAACTCCAATATACTACATACTTGTATAATGGGTGTCGGTTAATGTATGAGTTATATTGAGTATATGTAAACAATATTGCTTCATTCCGATCCTCTGGTTGATGTTTTACATCTTAAGGGGTCAGTAGGGTTTTTCAAAAAATAATTAATGTAGAACTCACTTTACCATTGGAAGGTTTCGAAAAACTTCCAAAAATAATAATACCGCTGGTCGTTCGGAGCGCTCGGAATGCGTACCTCTAATTTTAATCACACTTTTTTATACTGGCGGACATGATTCCGGTCCAACTACTCAACCGATTTGCTTAATTTTTTTTATGTTCAGAAAACGCCTGCCTATCATCCCTATACTTTTATAATTTATTGACAATGTTATGACAAAATTTATGTAAAAAACATGGGGTAAAATTAAAAAAAAAAGTTAATTTCTTAATTACTGGCGGACATAATTCCGGTCCAACTACTCAACCGATTTGCTTAATTTTTTTTTTTATGTTCACAAAACCCGTACCTATCATCCCTATACTTTTTATAATTTATTGACAATGTTATGACAAAATTTATGGAATAAACATGGGGTAAACTTAAAAAAAAAAAGTTTATTACTTTTTTATTTATCAACATTTTTTCATGATTCTAGTAGGGCTGATAACCATTCACGTACTGTTTAAGAATTAATTTTATTTTTGTGTTTTAGTTGATCCAAACATAAGAAATCGTATCCACCAGCGAAAAAACGCATCTCATTTACCCAGCCATTTCTCTGGCAGATGTCATAAAAAATGTTGAAAAAATTTGTTTATACACTCGACGATATACGTCATGATATGTGAAAAAAGTTCTATTATAGAATAAAAATTTCTATGAAAAAATGTCAAAAAAACTGGCTAGATTACCCTTAAGCTATCTCCCTGGCTTTGATTCTTGCAAGTTGCATGAGTATGAAATGTTCGTTTAATGAGAAGATATTGTTTCAATTTTATATTGCCCTGTAATTAACATCCTTAAATACATAAATTTTTCTAGCATACTCCATGTGATCTTCCATTTAATTAAAAATCATAACTTCGTGTTCCCACCTAATAATGACTTTGCGTTATAAAAGGTAGGGGGTTTAAGAGTTAACGAACAAAGGCACTCCCTGACTTCTTGCTCAAAGCCCATCAAGCACACATGTGATCGGATTATTTACATGTACTCATTCAACCATTTTCTATAAATATAATTGTTAATATGTTCATAAATATAACAACATAAGCCAACAAAAACATTTACACTAACAAAGTGTCAGTTGTACTTATATATGCATGTACAAATGTTACTATGTAAGTAGCATCATTGGCTCCAAGAGCAAAGATATTAACGCGCCAAAACTCTCCGTTTGTCATTTTTAGTAGACAGTTCAAGTAATTATGCTCGTGTATTAGAAATGGCAACATATTTTTATAATGTCTCCATCGAACTGTGTGCCATCTCGTTTATGGTATACGGTATATGTAAGGATGGATAAGTATGTGTAGAGTATATAGCAATTAAATTCCTTATGACAAGACAACTACTAACATTTCACGGGATATTTGCGACTATTCCGGTTTAGTATTATATTTTGCCAGCCAAAAGTACAATCAAGAAGAGTATAGTATGTATGTATGTATGTAATAAGGAAAACATATATACATAAAGCTATAAATTCCATGCAGAACACATTCATTTGAGTTAGTGCTTACAAGTACACAGGAACTTATTAAAAATATAACAAAGGATACACGAAACACACATACACATAAACTCACATACACATACGCGCACATATACAAACATATATACACACACACATTCTACTTAACGCAATTATACACATTTGTCAGCGGCAATTAAAAATGTGTGAAGGAAAAATCATCTCTGCACTTATTAAAGACATCTTCGACATTACCGTTATTCGCAACATATGCTCGGGCGACTATAAATGACAAATGGTAATAAAACTGCTAGCTCTTTACTGTATTAATTACATATATATAAGTATGTATGTATTGCATACCTTTGTCAATGCTGTAGATGTGGCTTTTATTGTTTTCTTTCTTTATTTGTTGTTGTTTTTTCTTGCTCACAAAGTGATAAATTGAACACTTTGAATGGCATAAATTTAAAAAATTGCATATAGCTCAATATGAGTAGGTCTCCCTAACCACACGTAAAAATTAAAACATAATTGAAATTCCAATGGAGTCAATAGTAACCCAAAGCTCTTCAGAAGAGGTAAGGTTGCGTAAAGTTAGGCTAGAAACAAATACATAATTGAAAAACCAGAAATTTTTAAAAATAACAACGTTCTGAAATATTTCACAATTTGTAATATAATTTTCAACAAAAACAAAAAGCCATATTACTAATTTTCGAACCAATTCGAGTGCCTCGCCAATTGGTCTTCTCATTGTCTTAAAAAATAAAATTGGTAAATTGGTTATGTGCGTTTTGACGGCCAAAAAATTGCTATTTTCACCTCTTTACACATATAATAAATGAACATACCAAAGAGCAGTATTTGAATAATATTTTGGGATGTTTTCATAATATTTTTTTTTTTTTTTTATTTTTTTTTTTTTTTGAACTTTTTTTTTTTTTTTTTTTTTTTTTTTTTTTTTTGGAAACTCACCTTGCGTTTGTCAACATAACAGACGAAGGATTCATTTAAAATCAAAAAATCAAACTTCATTGGTTAGTAAATGAGTATAAAGCGTGATTAATCGAATAATTAGGAAAAAATAATTATTTTTGGCAAAGATGCAAGCAAAATAGTACGATTTTATATGCAATTTTCACCACAAAATGCCTTGAAAAACTAATTATACACGACAAATTCCTTCCATCAATCGGGAGGTCATCTTGTTTGGAGAATTTTGAAACACTCATATAAGATCGCTTTACTAGTTTCTGAGAAATCATGACTAGCGACTTTGAGAACGATGCTTCGATAAAATTTGATCATAGATGGAAATAGCCTACCGGTCTAGTCTGACGAGCCGCTCTCCCAAAGTATTTATATCCTACAATCATTGCGATTGCCTTGAAACTTTAGGAAAATGTTCTATGGTAGACATATATAATCATAATATTTAAAAAAATATATAAAAAAAAATGATAAAAAATAAAAAAAAAGATTTTTTTTAAATATAAAATCCAATATAAATTTTTTAAGGTCTACCTTCGCAGTTTCAAAAAAATCAATTTTTTGTTTAAGATTCTGAAGCAGAATTTATTGCCAGAAGTTGATTATATCGCCAACCGGAAGTTCAAAATTCTTATGAATTTTCTTACAAAGGGTATATAGGGGCTAGGGAATATTGTGACTAGTTTGCTATAACAATATATTATTGCCAGAAATAAAGGATCTGTCAATTTCATTGAAAATTCTCATAGATTAACGAATACGCTGCTGTGAACAAAAAATTGTAAGAAGTTTCATAAAATTTTTTGTGCGGAATAAAATTTCTGGTGCCCCAACGTTCAGAATGTTGGAAAAAGTCATTCGGTGATAATTATTTGTAGTGAACAATTTCTTTATTGGTACAAATTATTCAAAGAGGGTCGAGAACCCTCGTCCAGGACGGCCAACATCATCAACTGATGATCAACACGCCAAGAAAATAAAGGAATTGGTGCTTGCGAATCGACGATTAACAATTGGAGATCTTACGGGCATCGTTGGATAATCGGAAGAGTCAGTAAAAACTTTCTTGAAAGGTCATTTAGGCCTAAGAAAAGTGAAAGCACATTTGGCCCTAAAATCCCTCAATTTTTTCGAAAACTTGCGTTGAGTTAACATCTGCGTAACAATGCTTTTCGACTACCAGGACTGGCTCTTTTTATACCATTTTGGTTGTGAAATTTTATCTAGTGGTGCATTTATTCAGTGAGTTATCGCACGTTTAGTAGATTTCAACATAATCCTTATTTAGAGACAGGGCGTTGTTGCTATATGTGACCTGGTCTACGAAAAGGGAGCTAACGTGTGAAAACTAGTTTTCTGGGAAACAGCTGTTAAAAATCTCATCTTCCATCCGAATCAACTAAAAAGTGAAAATTAATTTTTTGGATTTTTTGGCACCTAAGCCCCTTTCCGTAGACCAGGTCACATATGATTTTAAACATTATCTTTTCAGTCATTTCGGTTGATTCAGCGGTTTCGAAGATATGTACTAAGTGTATGTATGTAAAAGTTTTTAGTCACTCGCTACTTCTTCTGTACCAAATTGCAGTTAATATGTTTTCGCTTAACAACATTTTATGTGCGTGGCAATAGACTGATGAAGCCAATATGCAATACCTTATCAGGATACTTTGGTTGCGCCTAAAAGATAATACCGGTCGTAAAGATACAAGATTCCAAGTTTTAAGGAGGCTTATAATAGTCCGATATTTGTCCAAAATGAACAGCTTCTTGAGGAGAAAAGGACGTGATGGATTTTTGTAATTCTATATAACGTATTTATTTCTTTTACAAACAAGCGTTAGGCAAACAAATCCAATTCTGGACAACATTTTGTGTGGGTATAGAAAAGGTTTGTGTGTATTACGTAGGTAAGCTTTTATGTTACGGAATTTAGCAACCCCAATGTTGCATTCTGGCAACTAATCACATTTGTAATGGTATGCAAACTCAGAAAATGTTGACATGCGAGCGTTATTTGTATTGTTTGCAGTAATTTAAAGTATTCCCTAATAATATTTTCCCTAACCAAAAAATTTAATTACATAAATCGCGAGCATTTTCGAACGATTATTTTTTACAACTTTCCACATGGATTAATTTATCCAGAGACTGAATTGAATTTTAGACAATGAAGCTCCAACAAGGGCCAGTGTTTATCTGTGATATGCTGAATTTAATCGAGGTGGTGAAACTTTTCATGAGGAGTTCCGTGAAGGCATGAACATTCGATTGTACAAAAATGTTGACTTTGCTTCCTACAGAATGTGTCAATCGCTCAAAATAAGGTCGCGTCGATTGGTCGAGGGAAATTAAAAAAAATGCGGAAACGGTGCCTCGTGACACTGACTTCGTGACGATAATGAATCTTGTATTTACGCGTATGATGCCGAAAAAAACAGCAGTCGACTGTATGAGTGTTTCAAGATGAACCAAATGCAACAAAAGTTTTTTGCGCACGAAGCACTCCCAAGCAAATCCCTAACAATTTGAGCTCTCATCTCACAACGACTGAAACAACTGCATTTTTGAGCACCCTAAATACGATTTGATGAGTCATACACCATACAGTCTTGGCAGCGAGCCGTTCGATACCAAACGAGGTTCCATACATTCGAGTCCCCATGGTGCGACTTCTTTAATATATTCCTGGAGAAAATAATTCGCGCTGCAGAGCCTTTATGGAGAAGATACAATCTTCTACAGTAGTGTACAACTCTGGTGCTTTCGTACGTCGATTACATCGACATTATTGGCTATAAAAAACGCGCCATTAGTTCTGCTTTATCCAGTTTGGACAAAGAAGCGAAGCAAATGAGTTTGGTAGTAATCGAGGATTAGACAAAATATCACTTGTCATCATACAACCAATCGTCATATTCGGGACTTGGCTCCCACGTCACTGTTATCAGTCACAACTTCGCAGTCGTAGATAAATTTATCTTTCTTGGAATATTAAGATAAAGGCTGATACTATTGTTGATATATCAACCTTGAAATCCAACGCAGAATCACTATTACTTCTTCTTCTTCTTGATTGGCGTAGACACCGCTCAAGCGATTATAGCCGAGTTAACAACAGCGCGCCACCTTATTTCGTTTGCCATAGTCGTCATCAAAAGTGGGGTCTCTCATCCGAGGCTGTTGTTGCGTTGTCATTAGGGTGGTTTTTTTACGTGGCGGGTCCCAAACCCAGCGCACAACCCTATGCAGGGAGTGTTTGCCCTTCTCACTTTAGCTCACCTTCAAACGGATGTTCTTAGGCTACCCAGAGGATACTTGGTCAARGACCGGAAGTCGTGAGCTGCTTGAGTCATATGTAAAAGAATCGTTTCTGGCCACTCCCAMGTGAATGGCGATCAGAAAACTTTCCTCACATGCGTGCACTTCTACACATGACTCCATCCTCCTATCCAATCACTATTACTAGCATGTACTAATTTGGGGTGAGTAGGCAAATGAATGTCAAAGTCCTCTCTCGACGAACGAATACCAAATTCTACAAGTCAGTCATCATTCCCGGCCTGCTATATAGTGCAAAGGCATGGACGATGACAGCATCTGATGAGTTAGTGTCACGTTTTCGAGAAAAAGGTTCAGCGGAAGAATATGGTCTCCTGCGCATTGGCAGGCACGAATACTGCAATGTTCCATCGACTGAGCTGTACAAGATATACGACGACATTGAAATAGTTCAGTGAATTAAGAGGCAGTGGCTACGCTGGTTAGGTCACGTCATCCGTATGGATAAAAACACTCCACCTCTTAGAGTATTTGACGCAGTTCCCGCCGGGGGAAGCAGAGGAAAAGTGTGACCACCACTCCGTTGGAAAGACAAGGTGGATGAGGATCTGGCTTCGCTTGGAATCTCCAATCGTCGCCACATTGTAAAAATAAGGCGGGCTGTTGTAAACTCGACTATAACGGCGTAAGCGGTGCCAACAATAAAGGCAAAGTCATAAAAAATAAACTAAGAGATCAAAGTTTTTCGACACTTGATGAGACGGTTGGAGTGTTCAGAACGGATGTTTTGGAGATACCTCAATCTGAGTGGTGAAAGTGCTGCGACAATTGGTTCAAACGCATGTATATAGTGTATAGATCTTAATGAAGAATATTTTGAAAAACAATAAAGTGATTTCAATATTTACACTAATCCCGAAATATAAAAGGCAACCCTCTTATGCATGTATTTTTGTATGTATGTATATACATATATACTTATGAGCATATTTTTCTGCTTAAACATATTTTAATTGAAAATAAATCTTGTCGATTTACGCCGCCGCACTGAATGACTGCAACAATTTTTGCCAAAGAGCCATCAGACGGGCAAGCAAACATAGCAAAACACCAACACACACATACACCGAAACGCAAATGAGCATTCATTGATATCCTTTGCAGCAACACCTTTGCTTTTACTATAAGCCACTGCGTCGTATTGTAAATTACTTCCTGACGGCTTTTTGCTTAGGTACATTACACATACAGACACACACACACGCGCTCACATTGGTGTGTCCATTTTAATTGTCGGTCCAAACAAACCATTGTCGGTGGGTACGCGCACTTAGTAAGGCGGTATCTTTTGTGCTTTTACGTAAACCTCAACAGGACACATTACTTATTTATATTTATTTCCTCTGTGCTTTACATTTTTCTATTTTTACTACTTTTTTTATGATCATTTCCACTGAAATGTCTTTCGGACCCTTGACTAGTAGTGGCGCGGTCTACTGTTTTTTTTTTTTTTTGTATATTTTGCGGATTTATACAACCAAAAATATAAATAAACATTAAAATATCTTCTCGTTCATATAAAAAGGACGCAATAGCGTACTGCAGCGTCGTAATGTGGCAAGTTGGACGGGAAAAAAAGTGTCGCACTCGTTGTACTTCTGACTTCCGCCAAATAATATAAAAGGGCATCATAATATTTATTGTGATCCTCTTTTGACGATTTTCTCTTTTGTGCATGTTCATGTGTACTTTTGTGCCATACACACCACTCTTTATTTTGCGTGCTATAAACCCACACTGCCGCTCTTGCCATGCTTATCAATAGGAAAAGATTTAAAAAGAATAAAGCTCGCGACTTACCAAAGTTGTGTTTTAAGGATTCATACTTTATATTTGAAAAGATTTTTTTATTTTTTAAAGCCTTTAAAGAAGGTACTGTGATTGCAGTTTTTGAAGCACTGCTTATTGCTATTTACAAAAATTTTATAGATAGTGGCCAATAAGTTGTACATACTGAAGATCGTTATTTTAGAATATATTTAGTTATAAAGAACTTTGATAAGATATTTGTTTTGTTGGATCAACGGAAAGTTTGAAATTATTCTATTAGGTACATAGCAGGTACTGAATCGAAAACCTTCTGTCCTTGATTCGCTGAACTACTACTGTGATCAAATTGAAAGGTGAATTTATACTTCAGGTGTTTTTTTTTTTCAAATCGAAAAATTTTTTTTCTGTAAGTTTATTGTACTGTTGGTGACATCTATGCTAAATTTCACGTCAAAATATTCATTAATTTTGATTTACGTGTTGTTTTGCTCTAAAAGTGAATTTTTTCGATTTTTACTATGTCTGAATTTATTGAACAAAGAAGTGCGATAATGTAATTTCTTACTGTATTGGTTTCTGCCTATTCAGCAAATTCACATGACTACTCCGATGACACCGTTTTGACTCAATTGAGTATATAAAAGCTGACTCGAAGAAGGCTCTGATAGCCATCACGACGGAGGATTTTTCCAAGGACTATGATGACTGGAAAATTCGTTGGCATAAGTGTATTACAGCAGAAAGGGATTACTTTGAAGGAAATGAAGTGGACAAAATTCACCTTTCAATTTGATCACGTGGGAGCCAAATCGTGAATGCGACGACTATTTGTTTGATTACCGGATGATTTCGTCTTGCCCTCGTTATCAATCAGCCCCATACTTATTCCTTTTCCAGAGAAAGCAGAACTAATGGCGCGGTTGTTAAGGCCAATGATATCAATATCACCGGCGTACGCCAGCAACTGAACACTGTTATAGATGGTTTTACCGTCTCTATTTAGCTCTGCGTATTATTTTATCCAGCAATAGATTGAAGATGTCACATGATAGGAAGTCTCCTTATCTGAAACCTTGTTTACATTGAACGGCTGGGAGAGGTCCTTCCAGATCCCAACGAAGCTTTTGATGTTGCTCAACGTCAGTTTACACAGCCGTGTTAGTTTTGCGGGGATACCAAATTCAGACATCGCGGCATAACGGCAGCTCCWTTTCGTGCTCTCGAAAGCAGCTTTGAAATCGACGAAGAGGTGGTGTGTGCCGATTCCCGGGTCTTTTCCAAGATTTGGCGCATGGTGAATATCTGGTCGGGTGTGGATTTGCCAGGTCTAAAACCACACTGATAAGTTCCAATCAGTTTGTTGACGGTGAGCTTTAATCTTCACACAATACTCTCGATAGAATCTTATATGCGATTTGGAGGAGGCTTATCCCACGGTAGTTGGCGCAGATTGTGGGGTCTCCCTTTCTGTGGATTAGGCATAGCACACTTAAATTTCAATCGTTGGACATGCTTTCATATTTTACAAAGAAGCTAATGAGTTCTTTTTATCAACTCCTCGGCGCCGTGTTTGAAAAGCTCGGCCGCAATCCATCGGCCCCGCCGCTTTGTTGTTCTTCAAGCGAATAATTGCTATTTTAACTCCAATGCAATTGCAATGGAACGTCTGCTCCATCGTCATCGATTGGGGTATCAAGTTCGCCTTCCCGTGGCGTTATACTTTCACTACCATTCAGCAGGCTGGAGAAGTATTCTCTCCATAATTTAGTATACCCTGGGCATCAGCCTCTATGGTTAGTTCTACAACAGTCTCGAAACCTTATGTTAGTCTTCGCATCTTTTCGTAGAATTTTCGAGCATAATCCCTAGCAGCCAGCTTATCAAGCACTTCATACTCGCGAATTTCGGCGTCACTTTTTTTTTCTGCAAATGAGTCTCGCTTTCCTCTTCAACTCTCGATTTCTATGCCATCCCGCACGTGTTGTGGTCTGTGTTCTCTCCGATGCGACACGGCACTCCTCGTCTTAACAGTTGTTCTTTAGCCTTTTCCGAAAACCAATGGTTTCATTTGTAGCTGTACCTAAGAAGGTTGAAATGCCGTTACACAGTTCCCTTATATCGAGTTGCTGATGAGTGCTTTCAGAGAGCAGCAGTGCAAGTCGAATAGGAAAACGTTGGACTGACCATTTAATTGCAGCTTCGCGACGTCGAACATTCCATGTGTTTGTTGACTTGCATTTTTTGCTGCATTGCATAGAGGCGTGTGCTTATATTGGCTGTGGTCTGAATCGATATTGGGACCTCGAGCGTACGCACTTCTAACACACTAGAGATGTGTCTTCCGTCTGACACAACATTGTTGGGGGCTTTTCGATTCGGAGACAGCCAGATTTAATCTTGTGCTATAGATAACCACATTTCGGTCCCCGGCGAAGTCGATTAGCCTCAATCCATTTGGGGATGTTTCCTCATGGAGGCTGCACACAACCCTATAGAAGGAAGTTTTCGCCTTCTCACTTTAGCTCACCCTCAAACGGATGTTTTTTGGTTACTTACGGGATACTTGGTCTATGACCAGAAGTCGTGAGCTGCTTGAGTCCTATGTAAAAAATGGCAATCAGAGAACTTTCCTCAAATGCGTGAGCCTCTACACATGACTCCATCTTCCTGTATATACATATGTATAATGGTAAAAAAGGAAACTGACGGTATGCCATCAAGACATCACCTGCAAAAGTAATCAAAGCAGCAAACTATTTAGAAAAAATGCACTTTAATTTCAAATAACAAACGCTAAACGTAAATAAATTTCAGCTATATTTCACACAAATCGTCCGATGGGTACATTTTGCAGCATTAATAATAAATAAATAACGTGCGAGTAGCAAGTAAAACTAGCCTGCAAACCGAATTGTCCCTGTCCACTAACATATTCGCTACTATTTAATGCTGAACTCGCACTAACTGTAATAATATATGTGAAGCGCGTTATGAACTGCCACAACAAAGGACGCATTTTCAGTCTCTGAAATAATTAGAAGTTGGCATGGATGCATGCAGGACGCTTACACATACACATAGAAAGCATTTCAGATCATTTTAAGTATGTGTGTATGAACTTCGAGAAACTACATCAAACTTCACTACTTGCATCAGCTGAGAGCCGAATGCGCTCACTCATTTCAAGCCATTGTCTGAATGTCCGAAATACCTACGCACACACACAAAACAACTGCAACACAAACACCTATCCGCGGCAATTACCACACTTACACAAACAAGTTGCATGCGCGTGTGTGTATGCTATATTTGCGAAAATTCCGGTAATGCAACATGGCGACGGCACGAAAAAGGCCATATTGTCCTGGCCACATACACAGCTATGCTTGCACCTAAGCCTGTATGTGTGGCGTGTGTGCGCAATGCTGCACTACTTTGCCGCTGCTGCTGTCTGGTCGTCTTTTGATTTAGCACTAACATAAAAATGATTTATCAGTGACATTAAAATAATGCACGCTATGGCACATTTTATGTATGAATAGATTTTCGCGCCTCTTTCGAATGTTGCGCGCAGCTTCACCGTGCCATTTGGCAGTGGCTTCACACACATACATAAATACTTAAATGTGTGTGCGCACATAAACTTCAAATCCATATGTATATGTAATGTGCTTTTGCTGCAGATGTCCTGTGTTATGTACTTGCATTCCTGAAACGTGTAAATACAACTCACAGCGGATTTTTGGTCACAAAAGCAAAACTTTTAAATATTTTAGCAGTTACGGTGTATATAAATAATTCTTTTCTTGCATATAAACGCTAATTCTTCTATTTGAGAAATATGCAAGAAAGGAGGGAAGTTGCCTACAAAGCTTTTGTCAAATCAATAATATGTAATTAAATAATACCGTAGCTGTTAACACATATATTATATATGAGTTTTTGTTTCCGATTTCACGTGTAGCCAGGTCCTTCTCTACCTGGGCTTTCCAACAATGTGGAGGTTCCTCTGTTTTTCCCACCGGGTAATATGTCTAAAACTTTCAGAGCTGGAATGTTTTCGTCCATTCGGAGAATGTAGTGTGTAGAAATTCATACAATTGAGGAAAGTTCTCTTCCATCCGGACAACATGGTTTAGCCAGCGCAGACGCTGTCTCGTCTTATATCTCGTATACCGCATCGTTCCATGGCCAAATCACAAAGAACCATAAATATTCCACAAAACCTTTCTCTACATTATTCCTAATGAACAGGCTATCAAATCTGAGTGAGATTTCAAAGCCTAAATTGTTGTTGGTATTGATGCTGGTTCCCAGATAGACGAAATTATGCACGACTTCAAAGTTATATCTGTCAACAGTGACTTGTGAACCAAGTTGCGAATACGATGACAATTTGTTTGACAACAGCAGATATTTTGCCTTGCTCTTCAACTAATTTTCTAATTTCAATCGGTAAAAATATGTTAGAATATGTTCGGTTCCTAAAAATAAATTTTTACACACAAGCACTGCTTGCTACTGCGATCCTCCGTATATATCTTAATTTAGTGCTTTATAATAGCCTTTCAACAAATCTGTATAATGACATGATTATAGTATAAAACTCTAGAAGTATTTGAACACTTTGCTGCCAAATTTGCAAACAAAAGTACTAATCACTTTCACTTTAGTAAATAAAAATGCGTACGGATCTAAAATGCTTAAAACTTTTAAATTTTATTTATAACACAAATGTATATTCTATAAAGTTACTATAAATATAGACGGCATAAGCAGTGAGACTTCCATTCCGATTTGCCGATGCTGGCGATCGAGATGCCGCGGAACTGGAAAATCACATTAGAGTAGCAAGACGTTGACGCGGCGTAGTGTAGAAGCGAATGTTGAATGTCGAATTGTTGACGTGCGAATTGTATAAATCGAATGTTTCTTCTATCCTGTTGTCTAGCCTTTTTGTTTAGTGGGTAGGAGCACAGGTGTGGTGACGTGTGTTGTTGTGTCATCAGCTGTGGTGAATTGCGCCGTTGAATTAGGATGTGCCAGTTTTACCGGGTAGAGAGGGTGGCTGCTTAACTCATTTACACAGTATTCTCCTGTGTTGGAAAAACCTAGTACTGAAGAACCTCTAAGCTGAAGAGTTTCGACTTCATCGGTTAATCAGCATTAATCAAAAAGAAAAAAAGTTATTGAATCTTCGACTGTTCTTAGCGTAACTCTACTTTTTCTTTTATGAAATTAAATATTTTCACAGTGTGACGATTTTTTTATTATTTATGATATATCTTCAGATTTCAGGAAATCTTTTTTATATACATATAGAACATTCGAAATCATTAAAACAACTGAGTCGGTAAATTCGAAAAATCTACATATAAAAAGATGGTTTCGTAAAGTCAGGAATAGTTCAGGGATTTTGTAGATATAAGATAGACTTCGCAAAGCTGAGGCAAAGATTAATAAGAAAACTATATTTGGGGCTAATTGAGTATTAGAAGGATGCTAAAATATAAATGAAAGTAAAAATTTCGGAACATCGTTATATATGAAACAATATTTATATTAAATTACAGTTGAACTTCCAACTCGAACTTATGTATATAATTCGAAGTTCTGCATAGCTTGACCTTTCGTATTGGCAATAGAAGTCACATTTCATAAAAATATCCTTCCATAAATAGAAATAGAAGTCACATTTCATAAAAATTTCCTTCTGTAAATCGAGCTTTTAAATTGGCACGTAATTCTCTAACTCGCAATTTTCGTGGAAATCACACTTTGTAAGCAGCTGCTCACCTTGAAGTCGCTACCTTCCAATAGTACTACTCGTATTACAGATTATTTTAAGCTGAACAATGAGATTTGCTCAGCCGTAATTATAACAATCGAAATGATGAAAGCTCTTACATAAAAAGTGACCAATCCTATCTCTCATCCTATAATATTAAAATAATAATTATAGAAACAAATTTTTCTACCATATAACCTCTCAAACTATTACAAATAACTTCTCAAACAAACAGTTTCAGTGAAAATACTATAATTATGGTACAGCAATTTTATGATCACCGAAAAGTACACAAAATTATATAATGGTCGTTGACTACAGTTGCTCCAAAGTGCCATTAGATGTCTCGCTTTTCGAATGCAACAACAAATCTCAACGACTAGGTTTCCAATTAAGTGCTTAGGTTAGCCACATATACACAGTACTTATCTATATTTTAATGGATTAATTTTATAGTTAGACCGCTAGACTTTTTGACAACCTATTTCTTTAAAAATGCCAAATGCGGCCCAACAAAATATTAAACAAAGTTTTTTTCCTTTTGGTAAGTTAACTACTGTATTTATTGTTCATGTTTAAATACAATCCTATGCAGAATTTTATAAAGTTCCATGTGGGAGATTTTAAGTGATACTGTACATACATTAATCCAATTTTGTTATAAAAAATAATTTCATCCTGATATGAGAAAAACATGCGACACTAGAGTCCTCGACAAGTTTTTTTAATTGATGACATAATATATATGATAATAATATAAAGGCTCTGGGTCAATGGTTAATAATGGGAATGTTGTTTTCACAAAAAAATTATATTTTTCTAATTTTTATAGTTTTGCAACATGTTGCCACCGTCTATAATAGTTTTGTTCATCTCATGGTTGTTAGGATCACCTAAAAATAATCGAGAAATATAAAGATTAATATACATATGTATGTAGTATTATGGGGGCTTCTAACGCACTATAGCGTAACAACACGACTTACGGAACGTGAGGCCGCGATTACTTAAATCATCTGTTGGCAAAATAGTCGATTACTTTTAATTCGCCTTATATAAGAATATAAAAATCAAGAATATATAGAGTTTAATTGAATGTATAGTGATTTGTTGTCAAAAATGAATGCAATGGATGTGGGTTCATGCCAGCTACCGACGAAAATATGTTGATTATACTAGCTTACATTAGTCAGCTGGTTTGCAAAGAATATATTTCGGATATTAAATGATTACACTTTCATTCCAAATCCTTTGTTTACCTTAACATTCAAATATCCCTACATATGTATATAACTTTATTTACCACCTTAACCATATATCTTCTACTTATTTCCTATTTACTCGATTCATAGCTACCACTGAGGTCCACAGTTATCAGAAATTATTAGTATACCTTCTGCTTAAGTCTCAGTAACTCATTAGCGTAGCATTTAAACCATATAATTGCGCACATACTACCCCAAATAGCAACAACAACAACACACTGTAGTAACCAAAACGAAAGGGTTTAACAAAAATGGCACACCACAACGTCACACAACCAACGCAAGCAACAAAGCTTACAACTGTAGAATTTTGAACTTATGCTGAATAGGTAATGTTTACATTGGCACCAAATGCTACACTCGGTAATGTCAGCATAATTTATAGTAACTGAATGCCAACTACTACACTAACGACTACACATCAACATTCTATCTAGCATGCGGACTGATAGCATCCCTCAACCACGAATACTGCATGGACAAGCTCACCCACACCGCTGCCCCTACCGCTTACCGCTCACCCAACATTTTGGCTAAATTATGCGACGCGATTTGAAAGAAATGGCAATTTAACTGCACATACATACACCTGTTTTGGGGCAATTTATCTCGAAGAATTATTATTTCAAAAATTTGTGGATGCACTGCGGGTGCAAGGGCAGTTAGTCACAGCAGGCCGCAACATGCCCTGAGCTTTACTATTTCTACTACACAATTTGAGTTTACCGTGTAGCATTTGTATAGGTGTGAGTGTGTGCATATAGCCAAGTGAAGTTGAAATGAGTGAGCGAACGAGCTAACGAATGAGCGAGCGGGCCACATGAAAGGACTAACAAAAATAAAAGGATTTCAAAATGGTCATTTCGTATGAATTATGCGCGTTGGTGCAATTACATGCTGCCACTGCTACTATAAAATGCTGCAACATTCACATTCACTCATTGAGTCATTCTCGTTTACCGTGAATTGGAAGGGAGTGCATGATGAGAGGAAGGGTGTGGTATTTAAAAGCTGCATATTCAAAATATCGGTTTACGCAGCAAAATAATTTATATTTTAAGTTGCCTAGTGCTTATTTTTTACATTTATTGACTTGTTCGTTGGTTGAAACCTATAAAAATATATTTATTTGAATCGCTGCTGAATGGCAATCAAATGTATACATTTCTGATCGGTCAATAGATCTGGTGACAAATTCTTTAGGGGACTGTCATGGAATCATCTGCATTGACCTCAGCGTCTTCATTCGTATCCAAAATGTCAACAATTAGTCACTTCAAAAGGAAGCAATTACCCGAAATCTGCCAACTTAAATCAAATATCACGGACAGAAGGAAAACTATACCTAAATATTTCTTCCACTGGATGCGTGGGCGCTTTTGCTTCCGTTGTGCATCCATAGACATCGTCGAAAGGTGTAGGGCTGCGAAAATTGCTATCAAACTTAAAGAGCCTGGATTCCTAAAAGAACATGTGTCTGAACAGTCGGAAGTCTTCACTCCCTTTGACTTCAT
>NW_017537600.1:883014-884387 GCF_001853355.1 Bactrocera latifrons
TTCACTCCCTTTGACTTCATACCCCATCACTTGGATCATGGAGTCGCTAAACCGAACTCTAGCGACTCCTTTTCTATCCATATAATGACGAGGGATTTGTGGGTGGGACAAAGCCGTTGGAGGAGAGAGGCATTCAGCTTCTTTACGGATGCGTCAAAGCTTGGGCGAAGGTTGGTAGAGGAGTTCACTGTTAGGAGCTCTCTATCAACTGCAGCTTTAGACTTCCTGACTATTGCAGTGTCTTCCAGGCCGAGGTTACAGCAACTTACAGCTTCTTTCAGAGTAGTGATCATCCAATCAGATATCAGTGCGGCGATACTAGCCTTGAACTCATTAACAGTGCGTTCAGGGCTGGCCAACTATCTCTATCGTCGAGTGTCTTCGTGATAAAACTGGTATGATCTCACACATTTTTTGCACAAGCAAAAAATTTAGCGATCTCTTTACCCTAATCCTAGCCTCTCCCTAGTTTTGGGCTTTAAACAGGCTATTGCCCTGTTGGCGCGCATGCAGTAAGGCTAAAAATCCTACCATCCGGCATCTGCAGAAGGCTGTATGAAAGAACATGATGTGGTAACAACTCAACACTTCCGTCTCGACTATTCAGTGTTTATTAGGTCAAGACTTAATCACTTATAAGTGCATACCTTCAGACAAACAATCGAACTGGCGGGAATGGAAATTAAGATTGTGCAGATTTTTGTGGGTACTAACCTAATTTATAATTCGAACACAGGAGTTTTTCTTTTCTATGGTAACATATAGTAGTCCCCGTGCGATCTTTGTACAGCCAACTATCCTAACCAACTAACCCTAACCTAACTATATCTCTGTTTTCGTAGAGCTCATACAGTTCGGGGTTTCATTTTCTGTGGTATCTATTGCTGACGCGAATGGCTCCAAAGACCTTAAAGATATCAGTTCTCTTGAATGCTCCAAGTGATTTCTTATCTCGGTTTGTCATGTTTTTTCGCCAAATATACGTTATATTAGAACCAAATAGGACCAAAGCGGAGTCAATTAGAAAATATCATTGGCAAAATGTTGATTATATCAAAACTTGCCGAAATCATCTCATCGATCGTCAATTCAATTGCAGAAAATACTGTTTAGCAGGAGAACTCCATAGTCAAAATTTTCCATATTTTCTCTCTAAACTAAAACTATTTATTTATTTTATTTATTTATAAAACGTGAAACAATAATACAATTACTTTTCCACGAAAAAAGGAGCACTGGCTGCCAGGACCTTCGGCTCGCTGATGTAAATATAAAATGTATAGTTATTGCTTAATTAAGTCTTAGGTGTAAAGTTAATAAAATGTTCTGTAGCTAATAGAAGAGTTTTAAGAACAAAATAAATACTAAGTAAT
>NW_017537600.1:894412-961010 GCF_001853355.1 Bactrocera latifrons
ACGTAAGACGGATGTGTACTGAGCGAAATATGCAAAAGATAAGCCGAAACACGTCTACACAGAGCGAGCTTTAGTCGATGACTGAAACTAAAACTAATTTTTATCAAATTTCTCTTACCCAGCTCAAATTTTCTTACAAAAATATTCTTTATGTATTTCTCTGAACTCAATTCACATAATCTTCGACCAACTTACTTTGACACACCGACATGAAAGTACTCCTCCCCACACCGTACCACAATGTTTTTCTTACACATTCTTAAGCTGATAAATCAAACCAAATCATATTCATTAACCAATTATCTACAACAAATTATGACAGGCATCTCGTCTCGAAACTGTCGAAAAGTATTAAATCATTTGTGTAAACTGTGGCGCCAACTTTCAAGCAAACAAAGTAATTTGACCCACTTCATCCGTACCAACCGAGCGACGCACTCAATCGGCCGTCAAATTTAACACACCAAGCGGCTTTCTAAGCAGGTGTCAAAATACTGTTTATATTGTGGTATGTTTGTGGCATAAATAACGGTAAGCTCCAGCACCCTCACGCAGCCAGATAATTTTATGGTGCATAACTTACCTTGTTGATTAGACGATTGACATCATGTTTCTACACAGTGCTGCGTAAGAGTAACGTCTTCGGCAAATTTTACCACCACACTACCCTAAATGTTGTTGGTTGCTTGGTCGTAAATCCATCATCCCGGCACTTGTTGGCGGCACCTTCTTCACTACTTGATGAAATTACCAAGAAAAGGGTTGATTTATTGTTTCGACTTGTAGTGAGTTGCCACGTACTTATACGATATGCGTATAGTTCGACTTTGACAGCGACGTTAGCAACAATTAGAAAAGTTACCACAAGATGTCAGCTTCATGCAAGCTTTCGTAGTTTGAGTATTCGTCTTAGCCTTAAATAATGCTGTGTGTTGCTATGCGTGGACTCCATGATAAGGAATATGTATGTATGTATGTTGCACGAAGTTTGCTGATTTGAATAGAAAGTGGTGATGATTTCTCATTAATATTCATTGAGACGAAGTCAAAGCGGGTGGGAAATTAAATACAGGCATATATCGATTAGAAGGAACTTATAAAGGGATATGATAAATATTAAAGTGGTCTTCATTTCTTAAAAAAATGTTTCAGAAAAATTAAATAATTATTTTATCATTAAATTAAAAATTTTATTTTACAAGCGCAGAATGATCCGATCCTAGTTTTGTTCCTTAAATTGTTGCCATTTTGAAGGTAATATTTTATAGAAGGTAGGCAGTCCGTTTTCTCAGTGTGACACGACACTACTCATCATACCAGCTGTTCTTTTGCCTTTTCCGAAAACCTATGGTTTCGATTTTGACTTAAGGCGGGGACAGCTCTCATACAGGGTTTGTCCGGAAAGTAATAAAACTGATTTTCTTCCAACGCGACTGTACTTCGGAACGTGCACGCAATGACTGGAATCGGTAGAAGGCGTTCCTAGCTAACGAATGAGCGGCTGCTCAGTTGTCTCCAAGCACCTGGAGAGTCAGGACAAACATTTTCGCGCGACGTGTTTCTGTGAGTGGTGCAAGCCGACTAAATTCTATGTGAAACTCGAAAAATCCGCGACAATAAACTTTGATATGATTAAGCAAGCTTACCCAAATGTTGTTTTAGCAAGAAATAATGTGTTTCGGTGGCACCAGGCCTTTTTGGAAGGCCTGGAAGAGGTCACTGATGAAGATCGTGCTGGGAGACCAACGACTTTGACAAACACCACACACATGGTCTGCGCAAAGTTTTGAGCTCAGACCGTCGACTAAGTATTCGTTTAATTGCTGTTAAATTTATCAAAATCTGTGGTTCAGTCCTCAAGCGAATCAAACGAAGAGTCAATGGGCTTCGACAAGACATCGCAGCCGATTGGAAGTTGCACCACGACAACGCTCCGSCACATACCATCTATCTTGTGAACAGCTACCTAACCAAGGCCGGCATCCCAAGGCTTTCGCAACCGCTCTAGAGACCAAATGTAGCTAACCCGGACTTTTTCTTTGTTTTCTTGCCTGAAAGGGCCGATGAAAGGCAAGCATTCTCCAAAGGTTATTCAGGAGAATGCCTTTCGTAACACCTTCAATGCAATGCTTAGAAATCGCGCTGGCAGCTCTACATCGACGCAGAAGGAGCCTATTTTGAAAGTTTTTAAAGAATTGTAACGATTGGTTCAATAAATGCTTTTAATTCGAATAAGTTTTATTACTTTCCGAACAAATACTGTGGGTGCGCTCCAATCGCATACAGAAGACATCTTTGGTCACATCACTCTTCTCTACCAGCGGGGCGTTGGTTACGGCCATTCAGCGATATGTTGGAGAACTTTGTTTTGATGTGGATTGCAGCTAGACGTTCATCGACCGGTGTGAATGCCAGGACTCGGCGACGGAGTCTTTCTCCTACCACGAATCCCACACCGAATTTGCGCTTCTTTATATGGCCACTGCAGTAAATGACCACAAAGATCTCCGTCCTTGTCCCATCCATCGCACTTCTTGGACGTCTGTGATATAAGTCTTTAGCGGTACCTTCCCAATTAAGGTCCGAACATTTCAGGTACATGCCCTTAAATCGTAATCCTTAATACGTTTGCAGTGGTCGTCAAGAAAAGAAGGGTGTACTTTCCATTGGGGTTGTATTTTTTACGTATCGGATCCCAAACGCAGCCCACCCGGGGCCGGCGTTTTTGCCCTATCACTTTAGCTCGTCTTCAAATGGATGTTTTTTGCCTACACAAATAATAATTGGTCTAAAAGAATAAAATTCTGCCCACTCCCAAGTGAGTGACGTTCAGAGAACTTTTCTCACTTGCTCCTCACTCCCTCCTACTTGACAACTAGCAGCTATAAATTATATGATTAAGTTATCGATCCTAAAAGAAATCTCACTTTGACAGAAAAGAACGCCGATCCATTGTTTTACCTAAAACTTCTATATAGACGCTTACAATTCGGGAAAGAGCTTTGAAGCTCTCAAAGATTTGTTGAGACGACTAACGCCAGTTTCTGTTATGTATTCTGGTTCATCAAAGATTGTCGAGATGTTTCAACCTCAGTATTGCAAAGGTTGGATAATGGAAGTGAATTTGCCTTAAACTTGCCACCTAACCTTCACCATACAACTTTGAAAACCTACAAGGCAAGATATGTGGGTGGGTGGGTGTCTAAGAAGTATACCAAATCTGAAATATATAAAAATAAACATAAGCACTTGAAATCTACACATTTCAATATTTTCCAAAGAACACGTCGAAGAACGGTCGAACGATTCGATATGGCTTCTTAAAAACTATTGATGCAATGAAAGCGCGTATAAACAGGCGGTGCGCAAGCAACCAAAGCAGAGTCTTATTAAAATTCATGCCTAAATATGAAAATAAGGTAGTACCGTTATGCTGTTTACCTTTTCATTTGGCATCAATTTCCGCAAAATTACCGTACTAAATTACCATAACGATGGCAGCGATGCGGCGCGGCTACACAAAATAAAACTACAACTTCGCGTAACCCTCATGCCACACGATTGCAACCCCAATGACCTGCAGGGCAAACCGCCGCAGTGGCGTACGATACGCGTGAAATGAAAGAAACGCGTCGCAATAACTAACGGAACGAATTACCCGGCAAAAAAGCGCCAACATTAAGATTGTGGGGGTAAGAGAGCTACTAGTAGAACACAACAACAACAAATGTAAAGAAGATATTAAAAACACCTGTGACCCCTTACCTTACCATATGAAAGATACACAGCTGTTAGTTGTTAAAGAATGGCAGCAGCACTCACCAGCCACCAATGACACGCCGACAAACAAGCGACCGTGCAAGCAACCACAGACGAATGAAAGACAACAGACAGCAGCAGTTTTCTTAGTTAGAAATGGTAAGAAAAAGTAGTAACTGTTGCCACAATTATATAAAAATAAAGTGGTGGAGTGTAGGTAGGAGTTCGTAGCGAAAGTGGCAGGGGCGGTATGGACTGCGTAAATATATTCTCGTACCGCAACTCGTTGTCCCAAAGGACTAGTAAATACTTGAGAACACAACTTGAAAAGTTTGGTTATTTCCTTTATTCGTCCAGGTCTTGTTTTTTTTTTTTTTTTTTGTTTGTTTATTTGTTGTTTTTTTTTTTTGGCGTTTTTGGTTTGTTTCTTTCACTATAATCGTTTCTCATTTCAATGGGTTTGGTTTGCTTCTTGGCTTCTGCCGCTATCAAGCAAATCTTTTCCAATTTAGTTTTGAACGTAATTTCTTTTTATAGCCATAGCCGGCACACAAATAACTAGCACACGTACATTGAGATTAAGAATACAAACGAACGAGGAAAATATATTGAAAATATGACGTCGGAGTGGTGAGGGCTGACAAGCTGTACGAAATAATTACCTTGTTAAATATGTGTCGGCAACGCCGGAGGGAAACATTTTGTAGAAACCTCAAGAAAATATATATATATATAATTGGCGTTTACACTTTTGTTAAATATGCGGCTTCGCCTCTTCTCTACAATGTAGAATAATCATCTGATAAAAATATGTGAATCTTTCACTAGTTTTAAAAGGCCGCCGAATGGCTGACGAATTTTAAGAGAACCTTTTTATCACTACAAAAGCATTGAACATATCTACTTATTTTCTGAGGTGCTACTTATTGGGAAAAAAGTCGCCAATATTAGTAGATTTTACACTTTGCTACAACAATCACTCTAGCATACAGTACAGCAAGATTTTACGGGAGCGACAATACCAAATATATTAAAGCACCTGTAACAAAATTCGAAAAGTTGTTTTGTAATGCAACAATTATAGGAAATGATTTTGTCAGCCTGGAAAAAGTATAAGCTTTTATTTCCTTTTAGTTTTATCCAATACGAAGACGATGAATTTTCAATTTTGTTTCCTAGAGTATAGTATGGTTAGATCGAAACATCAAATGTATCGGCTTCATAAGAAGATGATAAATAGAGAGCGAAAGAGAAAAAGTGAGTATTCGCAAAAAACTGAGACTGTCGCTTTTCACAAGTTTCTCTAGAGACAAATTTTTCACCACAAAATCATGTCATATAGACAGACATAGGTAGTAATAACTCTGGGAAAACCTCCTAAAGAAACTCTCGGATGTTCCGGCAAAATCAAAAGTTTGGCCGTAGGCACGTCATAATAAATGATTTCCTGGTAAATCCCACCAAACAGATAGCAAAACCTTTCTGACCATCAATCTTGACTTGACCACGGTTTACCCTGGCACATCGTGACTTCAACTATTTTCTCTTAAGGGATCTATTTTTGATAGCCAGTAACCATTCAGTTTCAAATGGATTGAATATTTTTTAGTAATCAAAATCAGTTGCTCACGACAAATAATGATCACAGAAAGTATTTTCCAATGTTCCGATCGTTTCAGCTCCAGAAATTGTTTACCAAGAGCATTCTTTTCAGAAACAAGAAATACTTTCTGTGGACTAGAACTGGAGAATAAGGTGAATTGGATGTGGAAGTAATTCGAAGCCCAATTCATGAATTTTAGCCATCGTTCTCACTGACTTATGACATGGTGCATTGTTTTGACTTTGAAGCACCTTCTTTTTCTTTAAATGCGACCGTTTTCAGCGATTTCATCATTCAAATGGTCCAATAACACCTCTGTTGATGGTCCTTACTATTTCAATGCAAATAATAAAAGTTATTCCATGTGCATCAATAAATACAGATGCCATAACCTTGCCAGCCGACTAGTATAGACTATATGAATAAAAAAGTGTCTAATTTTTCACTGTGATATCTCAAAAATCGACGAAGAAATTTTTATAATCCCTAAAAAACGATGCCTTAGAAATCAGCGGCTGGAAACCAATTTCCGTACAAATTATTGAGATCGAATTTTAAGTTACCGAACCACTGCAGTATAATACATTTTAAGCTGAGGTCTTTGCTATTGAGAAAGCAACAGAACTGGCTTCTAAAGCACCTGCAGGCAATTCCAGAGTCAACATCTACGTAGACAGCCAAGCAGCAATCAAGGCAGTATTCTCGTATCACATATCTGCCGTAAGTGTCTTGGAAAGCGGGGCAGCAGTGGAAAGTGTTGCCAGAAGTAAGCAACATCACTTCGACTGGTTGTCAGATCACCAAGGCATCGAGCACATTGAAATAGTGGAGGAGATTATCAAGAATGGTGTGCGGCTAACTTCCGAAAACGTGATAAGCATTGGGAAACCCAGTCATTGTCTATACGAAAGACGCACGGCAAAGAAAATCAAAATCCGATAAGCTACTTGGGGGCAAAACTCATGTCCAAAACGGTAGTTCGGAAGGATACGAAATTCCTATTGGCATTCGATAGAAGAGTCTGGAGGAACTTGACCGGATAACTAACTGGTCACTGTCGGGAGACACACGCTCACAGAAGGGGCTGACAGATAAAAAAGAAAGGAAATGTTTAGAGCATAGCACCAGGGAAACAATGGAGCATCTCTTGTGCACTTATCCCACATTGGCAAGCATCTGGGGTCCCCACAGCATGATATACTGTAGGAGGTATCGATAGTGAGGCTGAAGAGTCTGTTTAAATTCGCGTCAAGCGCAGGCATCCTTAAGGATGAGTACTTTTCTTGGACCTAGGGATTGAACTACATCTGTTACCTCAAAGGACTAAATCTAATATATGCGTGGCTTATTGGCCTACCAGTTTAACCTAACCTAACCTATTCAAATTGAAATACTATAGCTTATAGCTTATAGCTGCCATACAAACTGATCGGCCAAAATCATGTCCTTATATAGAATGATGAGATATCTTCACGAAGATATCCAAGGTTTTTAAGTGTTAGAATTTCTTAAGGATGTTATGGCTTCGGTGCTACAGAAGTTAACATTTTTTCTTTTTTGATCCTCAGAAACATAAAAAGGTTAATACACGCAAATGGTCACTATACATTCATACATTTCATCTACGCAGTATCATTATAGTCCCAAACACAACAAATACCCATCTCCTATTAATAATCCATACACATTTGATAGCATTGTTAGTTCCATTAACGCTTCAATATGAGAGTGCACACACAAAAACAGCCAAAAATACTTCGTAACACTCCCAATAGTCATACACAAATAACCCAAGAATTGTATGAAATAATAAAAAAACAACAACAATATCAACAATAACAGTGAATGCAAATCGCAGCTAATTGCATTTTAAAGTTGCCATCCATAAAATGTGCTTACGATATAAATAACTATAATAGCATTTGGCGCACATCACGTCCAAACGGAAACAGCCAACCAAATCCACCCGCGCAGATGTATACATAAATACACACACACACAGCCATATCAGCATAGAACTATTCGGAAGCCTCTTGCTAAATGTTCTGGGGACGCCATTTTTGGCTGAAATTAGCAGCGCCAGCGTAAATGGTTTTAATGTTAGTATAAAAGCGCACTTCCAAGCGAATTATGTATTTCGAAATGTTTATGTGTGTGTGTGTGTGTGTGCATACTTAAAACATATACATATACAAACGCACATACATACATGCATACATCTGTACAAACACTCACATATCTATCGCTATTTGCCCCAATGGCACTTGGATCGGGTAGTAGTGCTTTTAGTTGCAACTAACGGTTATGTACGCACATACCAACACACGCGCATACATACATACGTGTTTGTGTGTGCATATAGACAAATTTATTCGACACCCGTTTATTTTAATTCGCTCCTCTCGCTCAATTAGGACATACATGTACTATAGCGTCTGTATGTGTGCGCGCGCCTTTACAATGAATGCATGTAATTGTTCGCACTGCGGCTGTTGCTTTGGTTGTTGTTTTAGAAAAATTTGCAATTCTTGGATTTTGTAATTTCGCATGCGTTTAACGTGTTGCGCATATTTTCAACTAATTTTCTAATTAAAATGAAAATCGCTGTTTGTCGTACTTATCCAGTGGCGAAGACGTGTATTTTATGCGCCAAATTGAAATTAGCATACAATCAGATATTTATATATTTCTTTTTTTGGGATGTTCTATCGGTTTTGTGCCATTGTGCTGTTATGAATTGGTAAATTAGCGTATTATGTGAGATTTTATTAATAAATTTGTATGAAAGCGCTAAAGCCAAGTGGTAAACGGACTCCACGGAAATGAGTTCTCGACAGCAAAGTTTATCTTAATGCGGAACAAAATTCTCTTCTGCTTTATGGGCGTAGAGCGCGCCAGTCGTTCACCAATCAGAGATTCCAAGTGTAGTCAGATGCTTTTCCGCCTGGTATTTCCAACGGAGTGGATCTCAGGGTTTGGTTTTTGTTCGTCGAAAGAGAATTTTACTTCTCAATTGTATACTCAGTCCAACAGGTACTATGGCAACAGTTATTCAGCGTTTGATTTCGAAGCTGACATTATTGATGCTGTTAATACTGGTTCCAATATAAACGAAATTATCTAAAACTTCGTAGATATGACCATTAACAGTGACGTGGGAGTCAAGGTGCGAGTGCGATGACTGTTGTTTTGATGACAGGAGATATTTCGTTAAGCTCTCGCTCACATGCAGACCCATTTGATTCGCTTCCTCTTCCACTCTGGAGCAGAGTTAACGGCGCGGATGTTGAGGCCAATGATCAATATCAGTGGCGTACATCAGTAGCTGTACACTTTTATAGCAGTTTGCACCTGCTCAATTAAGCTCTGCAAATCGAATTATTTTTTACAGCAGTATATTGAAGACTTCGCACGATAGGGAGTCGCGTTGTCTGATACCTTGATACCTTGTGTGGTATCAAACGGCTCGAAGATGTTCTACTCGATTCTGACGGAGCTTTTGGTGTTGCTCAACTTCAGTTTACACAGCCGTAATAGTTTTTTTTTGTTGATCTTTCAATGTGAATCCACAGTAGTTTGAAACAAGGGATTGCAGTAGCAAGGGGCACATGTGAGCTAATATTAAAAAAAAATTCCTTGGCCGTACCCTCTAAGAGGTTTATTTTCTAAACCACTTAAGATATACTATCCAAATTCACTAAGAGGAAATTACTTAGCACTCCAATCGACACTGTAGAAATGGATGATATCAGGTGATAAACCCGCCCACTCCTCATATAATGGTTTAGTTTAAAAATACTAAAAGGGTGGTAAGTCAATAATTAAGTACACCAGCGGCATTTAATTTTAAACCAACGATGACACAATAGGATTTTATAGGAGCCGAGATGAAAAAAGGACGATGGGCATGGCACCTCCCACATTTGGTTAACATCACCAGGCACCAAATTTGGTATATAATACTACTTTGATATTCCTATGTTCCACTGCGAAAACAAATGAAATCAGACTATAACCAAGTCTACTTAACCCCATGGATGTATCGGGATAATCGAAGCGAATAGAGCACTCAAAGCAGGCCATCTTATGACCAAAGAATTTCCAAATGGGACCAAAATTATTCACGTCCCTAGATACCGAATATGTAAATTAATGTTTTTCTTTAGAAATTCAGATAGAAACCTTTTCTAAAAATGGTATGCCTGTATGTTAAAAATGGGTTGAATCGGATCAAAAATTTCGTTGGCCCCTATATATTATATCTTGCAGACAAATTTTCGAACTTCCAGTTAACTTTATACCGCATATATCTGTAAAAATTGAGATACTTATTTGTGCCTAATATTGATGAAGTAGAGATAAAAACTTTCTCTACACCCCTTATAACCCTATATATCTTATATATCTTTTTTACTTGTTAACCCTTAAAAACACAACCACGCTCCTACCCTACCTTTTAACGACCTAAGATCCCCCGTAGATTATTTTTCCCTTAATGTTTATTTTTTTTATCGTTTCCGGTGGGTTTCAACTTACTATGAACTTTTTTCCATTTTGACCATTTTCAAAAGCACAAGACCATTTGTTAATAAGGTGGGTAGACAATCATCATTACATAGTATCTGGTTTGTCGGCTTTGAACGTCTTTTCGAAATACTTCACAAAATAATAATTCTTTTGGCAAGCTTTTTTGTTATGGCTATTTTGGACTCTACCGTTGGTTTGATCGGGAATTAATTTCGGATTGAGAAACATACACTCGTGTTTCAGTATCAATTATGACTCTTGTAACGGAACCAGATCCATAATTAACGCCACCGTACAGATATTGAGTGATTTTCGTGGAAGATTCTTCTAAAAGAAACTTTATATTATACATATACTTGTAGTATACAAGTTATTTCCCAAATGAAGAGAGCTTTTATGAAGAGAATAAAGTTATTAAAAATTGAAACCGATTGTTGACATTATCTACGTTTCCCACGAATCTTATTCTGAATAACCAAACCAATTTATGATTATTTACAGAACATCGCAAGATGGGGGATGAAAAGGTTGTGATTCCTTTGACAAAAAGTCCTATGTGAAGTATATATGGATGGTTATGGAAGAAATCTAATGTAAATTCTGTAGTAAAGAGGGGACTATAGAATAGATCTACTTGAGACCATTTTCATCGAAGGAATTGATATAGGAGGCAAAAACTCTATTAAAATCATAGGGCATAATGAGTTCTCCAGTGACATCAAAGCACTCAAATGTCTTACTATATAAACTAAAGATTTTAAAGAGTTTGTGCCTTTTGGCACAGTAAAAAATGGGTATAGTAAAAATAACTCCATGATATCTAAGATCCATAATATATGGATCTTCCGTTATCTAAGTGTTATCGGGACATAATATCGACAAAATAATGGAAATTGTTGAGAGCGACTGTAAGCGTTCTTTCGAGAAGCTGGTAGATGTATGGGTGCCAGTCGATTTAGCGGAAAAAAAACTCATAGATCAATATCCGTTTATCTGCGAATCGCTGCTGAATCGCAGAAAAATCGAAAATATCTACTGCGAACTTCCACTTAGGACTACAATCTAAATTCAAACTTGTACTATCAAAATTTGCAGCATCTAAACGAAGAAATCGCTACAAAGGGTACAATTTTGACCAAAATGAAAGGAATTGTGTTTAGTCAAGACAACATCGGGTCACACTCATCGAAACTCCAAGATATTTTTTGGGACATTTATATGCACCTGGTGATCCCTATCTATTTCTCTCAATGGCTAATGATTTTGCTAATGAAACAGTCGCCTCAAGATAAGTTTGTGAAAATAAACACAACTTCCAAATATTTTGCTATTAAAATTCCCACTTCTCCGATATCTTTAAAGCCCTACAACTGATTTGTTCACTACTTTTATAACGCAGGTGTCATGTGACAGCTACCCTTTTTTCGCACTACGGCCTTCATAAGAAATTTGCCTTTCTGATGCCATCACACACCTAACTATACATTTTTGATGTGGCCCGCAATTGCGGTGAGAAAATTTGAGACGTGAGCTGATTTCGTTACACATTACTGATAATGATATGAGTTAACGAATTTTCCCACCTCCAAATATATTATATGCACATATGTGTCCCCTGAGTTAACGGGGTCACATTGCATTAGAAAGCATTCACTATTGATGCGTTGCCGTTTCAGCTTTGATGATATTTATTTATTATATGGAAGCTTGAGTTTTTACGACCGAATGGAGTTGCTTTTTGCATTTCTTCACATTGGACACCACTAAAAGGCATGATTTTGCATTATTTGATAGGATGCTTTAGTCGCATTACTCTTACTCCCCTCACACACATGCATACATACACACAAATTTTAACTTATTCGTATTATTACAAAGGCATTGAACGTCTTCGACATCTAGCTGCAATAAAAGTCAATGCATGCTAAATGATTGCGTGGCTCGGTTTTTGATAGCTTGTCCGGTACTGCTTAGCGTTTATTTGTTTATTCGGCGGAGTGAAAGAGCATATAAAGTGCGACGAGTGTATTCACGGGTCAGCTGCTCTGGTTAAATGCTAAACACAATTCGAAAATGTTGATGACTCATCAGGAAGGCATTAATTTTATTGTTCGCAAATGTCACCTCTAAATGAGTGACGTTCGGATTCGTATACAAGTATGTATATATGGACATCCATGAAAGAGCACGCTCTTGTAATAATTTTTATTGTTCTGCATAAGTATTTACTGGCTTTTACTAGCGCGAATTTGTTTTTCACAACTATAAGTGCTAGGGTGGTACAGAAAATAACAGTCGCGGTCAAATCGCGGTAATCCGACGAAAATGCTGGCCAAAGCAGGATCAACCGTCAAGAAGGTTTTGCTAAGTACTCCTATTACGAAAAAGTAGTAATACTTTGTACAAAATTTTCTAATTCTTAATTTATTCTTCAAAATCTATCTAAGGGTTCCAGTAAGATCTCTGATTCGTCGATTCTCAAGCGTAATTCGCGTTCTCACTTCTCCTTGAATCTTTTGTACCAATCACAGAAACTTGTTCGCGTCAAACAGTTATCACAGAAAGCCTTTTCCAACGTTCTGAACGTTTCGACACCAGAAATTTGATTCCGCAAACAAAATTTAATGGAACCTTCTTTGTTGAATAATTTCTTTCATCGTAAAAATCGCCCAACGCACTTTATGTATACTCGTAGTACTTCAGAAAGACAAGCGTATACTAAACACTAATGATTATTTTGTTGTGACATTTGGCACAGATATCACTGACTGTCTTACCAACCTCGAAAAAAAAATATTTCGCGCGAAATTTGTAATAAAAAGTGTTACTATTTTAATAAAAGAAATATAAAGTGTTACTGATTTTTGCTGGGCAGTGTGTTTGTTGAGATTGTTTCCTTTTCGTTTGCGTGGCAACATCCGTCGAAAACAGCCGGAATTGTGAAAGAACAATCCATGGTTTTTATGATAATGCATAAATGCATCGAGCCACGATTGTGACCGAATTTAAAATCAAAAACGCAATAAATATCATCAATCAACCACCGCATTTTCGTAGATATAAAACGAGACAGATTTTATTTTTATGATAGAATTCCAAACCCAAATAACGTCACTCTGATTGCATAGATAAACGTGAAAAGGCTAAAAGCCCTTTAATACTATATTAGCATATTCTTGGAAGAATTTTCAATTCTTTCTAAATTATCGTTACCTAAGACTTTTCCCATTTAGACTTATTTATATTCGATTGTCACCACTATCAATCTTCGCAATTATTGAGTTCATATCTTTTTATTGCAACAATACGAAATGTCTCCATATCATCACCTTTATAACCTAAAAGAAATAGTGAACAGAAAAGAGTATTAAGCTTACAGTGCTCCACTGCTTTAGACTAAGTTGATGCAGTAACCAATGTAATGTGATCTAATTAAGAAAAATTTACTATATGAGGTCGAATAAGGACTCACCAAAATGTTGTCATCTTAAATTTTAGAATGCCACTCACATATAAACCCTCGTCCGTATTGACAGAAAACTGGCAGGGTAGATAATCACAAGTTTCTCTTAAGCTGGGAAGCAGCAGAATGAATGACAGTAAACAGGCGTAAGCACTTGGTGATCCCAATCAAGCTCTCGTTGCTTCTGTCAAATCACTATCGATGTGTGACGTCAGTATTTGTCTTGATGATAACACAATTCCGCTACTGCTTCCTTCAAACAGTTCAATTGTTGATGGTACAGGTCCAAATCAACTATGTCGACGACATAAGACAATACGCCGATCAGACTTCGTGCGCAAGAAACTTCAAACATGCACTAACCGCCATTCACGGTGGAGCCATAATCACCTTCAACGACTCCCTCTCAGTGAATTGCGTACTTGGAGTCAAATTACCACCCATGGCAGACGACGAGCTCGAGAATCGAGGGTGACCTTTGCGTAGCTTCGACGAACACAAAACTGTGCATGATTGACTATTATAGTATCAGAAATATAAACGCTCTCACATTTTCGACCACCTGGCTAGATTCTTCTTCTTTAAAGGCGTAGACACCGTATACGCGGCTATAGCCGAATTTAAAATAGCCCGTCGTTCTTGCTTTGACCGTTTGGCGTCAATTGGAGATTCCTAGTGCAATCAGACAATTCTCCACCTGGTCTTTCCAACGTAGTAGGGGCCTTCCTCTTCCTCTACTTTCCCCAGCTAGTACTGCATCGAATACTCCTTTCGGACGACATGACCTGACCGCTGTTTCTTAATTTGCTGAACTATGTCAATGTCGTCGTATATATCGTACAGCTCATCGCTGCAACGAATATGGTATTCACCGTTGCTAATGTGCAAAGAACGCTTAATCTTCCGCAGAATCTTTCTCTCGAAAACTCGTAACGCTAACTCATCAGATGTTGTCATCGTCCATGTCTACACACCATATAGCTGGATGGGTATGATGAGTGACTTGAAGAATGAGAGGTCTTTCAGAGAGGACTTTACTTCTCAATAGCCTACTTTGCCCGAAGTAGAACCTGTGGGCAAGAGTTATTCTGCGTTATATTTCGAGGCTGACCTTGTTGTTGGCGTTAATGCTGGTTCCAAGATAGACGATATTATCAAAAGTGACCAAGTCGCGAGTGCGAGGACTGTTTATTTGATGGAACGAGACCTCGTTCACTACCGGACCCATATAGCCATGTGTAGAAGTTCACACAAGTGAGGAAAGTTCTCTGAGCGCCATTCACGTGGAAGTGCCCAGAAACGATTATTTTACGTATGGCTCAAGCAACTCACGACTAGATCTTATCTTTTTACAAAAATTCCACAACATATATAATTATATTATATGTGATGATGGTATATGTGATCTAAATTGCATATGTTGGGGACTCTATTACAGCGACTGCTTATCCTACCAAAGCATACAATTCAATGTTCGTAAATATAAAAGCTCACATAATAATATATTTATGTGTCTGTTTGGAAAACCACATATATGTGAATGCATGTGTGTTTGCGATATTTATGCACTTATAACAACAAATAAAGTCCCGTAAAAGAAATGCATAAAAAATTGATGCCGTGCCAAAAGACATTCAATGAGCATAACTTGCGGTTTATTTTGATTTTTACTAGCGACCATTCTTTACCACAAGTAAAAGTATCTTAGAAGATAACCTCGGCGTAGCTTTACTTTCTTTCCCACCTGGATCAGGGTTGTCCACATGTACGGACATAAATGAACACCGAAAATGCCTATTTACGAGCATGACCAATGCTGATGTCCCAGCACCCATCACCCACACAACGCGGCAACCTGCATGACCAGCAGCATGCTATGCACGTGCGTGTGTGTGCGTGTTTAAGTGTGCGACCACCCGGTGGACACATGGTAATCATATATTTTGGTCATATCTGGTGGTCATAAAACCAGTGTGCTTATGTGCCTGTCAATGAGTTGCTTCATGACATTTACTTTTTTTCCTACCGTCATAGTTTTCAACGGATTTACTTCCCTTTGCCTACTCACACGCACACACACATAGTTACACCATGTCGTGGTTTGGTGGCCAACTCGTTTGCAGGACATGTTGCGTATTACTTTTTGATTATGTAACTCCCCGTTGCGTGTGGTTGGGAAATATTTTAGTGTCCATTTAATGTCCAATCTAAGATGAGCACATAACTTTTGATCGGATCGTAAATGTGGAGAATCAAAACAAATTGAGGTGGCTGCTTTTGGCCTCTCGACAGGCGTGTGGCGAGTGAAGAACTCTAGGCGCACACACACATTCACATAGATAAGCGTACATGCATAATACATGCAATATACATCTTAACCTGTTAGTTGTTGGTTTGCCTTCTTTCAGTCCAATTTTTTGTTTGTTTATTTTTTAGCACGATTATTTTTTCTCTCTTACTCGTTTACATAATGTTTTGCTTTGTCAATACAAAAGTGTTGAGTGTGCTTGATTTCGTCTAACGGTACAAATCCCATTGGGTTCATTGCTTAATTTTCTCGTATCTGATGGTTCATGAGTGATAATAAGTTATTAGATAGCTATAGTGGAGTACGTGGAATGACAAGAAGCATGTGTAAATTATATGAGTATTGCACGTAAACGCATAGGAATATGAGATCTACACGCAGAGCTCTAGTTATATACTACTAAACTTATAATATGTACAGCGTATCTGCAAGATGTTATCCTAAATAAGGCTATATGATTTACTTAGATAAAATTATTTTGAAATTAATACCATAATGCCTCAGAATATATCAATATATTCATATATCTAAGTCAAATGAAGTATAGAAATGCTTATTGGTTATATCATTATTTTGAAGGTTCTCGCTTTCAAATGTTGGCCCCAGCTACGCCTTCAATGACTAACCCATTAACTCCAATTTTTGATAGATCGTTCGAGCATTTCGACTTGTACTGCGTGATGATTAGCTTCGAGACCTGGATTGAAGCGAGATTGTCAGCATAGACTTTAGACTTTACATATCTTCACAGGGAAAAGTTTAACAGTGTAATATCACACGATCTTAGTAACCAATCGACCAGCACAAAATGTGAAGTTATCAGCGCACCGAAGTGTTCTCTCAATACATCCATTCACTGATGCGATGTGCAGAAAGTGAAGCTGTTTTGTTGAAACCAAAAGTCGTCCGACCATATTCTACAAAGAAGCTGATGCATTTTGCTATAAGTTCTTCGCCGCCGTATTTGAATAGCTCGGCCGGCAATCCATGGTCCTCAGCCGCTTTGTTGTTCTTCAGACAGATAATTGCAATTCGAACTTCTTCATGCTCAAACAATGGAACATCTGCGAATCGGTTTCACTATCTCCTGGTTTTGCTTTCACTACCATTCAGCAGACTGGAGAAGTGTTCCCTTCATGATTTTAGTATGCTCTAGGCATCAGTCACTGAATGAGGGGGTTATACAAGAGTATGCTCCGGTCTTGAAACCTTATTTTAGTCGCCGCATGTTTTTGCAGAAATTTCGAGCATTACGCCTGTCGGCTAGCTTGTCAAGCTCTTCAAACTTCACCATTTCGGCCTCTCTCTTTTTGTGTCTGCAAATGCGTCTCGCTTCGCTCTTCAACTCTCGGTATCTATCCCATCCCACACGTGTTGTGGTCGATCGTAACGTTGCGAGGTAAGCATTCTATTTTTGTCCCACTGCGGCATGGCATTCTTCATTGGATCAGCTGGTCTTTTGCATTTTCCGAAAGCCAATGGTTTCGGTTACAGCAGTACGTAAGGAGCTTGAAATGCAGTCCCACAGTTCACTTATACCAAGTTGCTAACGAGTGCTCTCAGAGAGCAGGAGTGCAAGTTAAGTAGTCTGTCTGTTGTGATTGCAACCTCTTGACACCAAACCTTCCTCGCGTTTGTTAACGTGTGTTTTTTGCTGCACAGAGGCGAATGCGTATCTTGACTGCAACAAGATAGTGGTCCCAGTCGATGTTTGGGCCTTGGAGCGTACAAACTTCTAAAACACTGGAGATGTGTGCTCCGTTTATCACAACATGATCGATCTGGTTGGTGGCTTTTCGGTCCCAAGACAGCTAGATGTAGGAATTTTGCTAATCTGGAATCTAATGCTACAGAAAAACATACTTTAGGCCTCGGCGGAGTCGGACAGCGTCAACCCATTTGAGAATATTTCATCATGGAGGCTGAATATACTGACCGTTGTACCAAAGATTTTGACATCGTGGCGAAGGCACATCGTCCTTCTCTTCCGTCGGGGCGTGGGCGCAAATCAGCGATATGTTGAAGAACTTCGCGGCGATGCGGATTGTGGCAGTGTTTTGGTCAGAAGCTTCCTCGTCTGCGTTTCACTGCATTCAGACAACCATAGTTTAGATGGATATCCATTTGAGGTCATAACAAAAATAAAACAATAACCTATTCTTTACAAACCTGAAAAAAACTTCTCATTGGCCTTTAAACTAGTTTTTTAACACTTTTTTACCAAAATGGCTACGACTATGAAAATAATTTGAATTTTGAAAAATGTTTTTGGAAAAATATTTTAAATATCCAAATACCCTCACCCACAACCGAAGAGTCGACAAAGGTTCTCTACACTCTACGCTAGGTGCGTTAGAAATTTATATTTAATTAAATATAATTATAAGCATTGTGTGGCAGTGGCAATGAAACGAATTTAAAACAAAATTGAATTACTTTTCTCTATTTCATCTCACTTGTTTTCAAAGGTATGCAATAAAAACATATTACGCACAATTTCTTTTGGCCTTACACCGACAGGTGCGATTCGATAACAGAACCACAGCACCAACGGTATTATTGTACTCATGTGGCTTGCAAAAAACAAAAATATAAAGGTGAGCGGTTCGCTTTTCAAAGGTTGAAGGAATCTAGTTAACTGGCGCAACGGTTCATCTCTTCCTTCTTACTCATTTGTGTCGCTCATACGCAATGTACAACCCACTGTGGTGGTGGAGCGTACGCATTTGAGTGCAGGCAGTGGAAAAAACAACGAAGTGAAACAAATAAAAGTTGTCCCTCAGCACACGTACTCATTACATTTGCATGTGTATTCATATTAGATTTTTTATTTTATTTTTTTTTTTTTTTGAGTTCAATTTCCTAAAGCAGTTCACACTAAAACGCACCTTTGTTCCGCAAACTTCAATGACATCACCAAAAGCCGCATCATTTCAATGCATATTTCAAGCCTTTGTCTTTTAAAAAACACAAAAATGATTGACAAAACAACAACACCACCCACAAAACGGCTTACATGCAAAAACAATCGCTTCCAGTTTACATAAGTTGCGACTAAAGCGCATAAATGTCACGGTGTATTTGCGTGGAAGCACGCATATAAAATAACTTTATAACACAAAGTCGTCGTATTTACTGTGGTGTACAGCTAAATAATGAAAGTTTTTGTGCTTATTAAAAATTAAAGCACCAATAGTTAGTATTTGTGGCAGTTTTTGCATGTTGTTGCTGCTCAAAAGTCTCTTGGTTAATTTCAATTTAGTGCGTCGAGCGTCAGACAATGGCAACAAGCCGCAATAAAATCGTAAAGAAGGTGTTTCGCATGTTTATATTTTATATATGCATTTGAATAAAGCCGCGTAGTTATGTTTTAAGCCTCTATAATATGATAACAAAAATACCAGAAAATTGCAAATGAAACGCGAAATATTTTACTATTCATCAATGTTTATTTTGTCGCCTTCACAGTAATCCAACGATTTTTCCAGTCCTCGAAACACTTTTCATGGGCCTTCAGCTTCATCAGTGAATTCGTTTTTGTCTCTTCGATCGACTAAAAATGGGTTCCACAGGGCAATTTCAGTTTGGCGAACAAAAAGAATTCACACAGAGCCAAATCTGGTGCATACGTTGCTTGATGGATGGTTTTGTGGCAATGCTATGGTGCATTGCCTTTATTTTCAAACACCATATACCTCACTTTTTTACCGGGGAATTTTTTTACAATGTATATTTTCTTGGAATTCAACCTTTGCTTGGTCTCTACTGACCTTTTTCCGCATAAAGCGCTTATATATGTGCTCGGGTTTTGTTTTAAGACATATAAGAAATCCATAGATTGAAGAAAGTCTTTGTGCGGCGAGTGCTTCTACTTCATTTTAATACTATATGACGAAAATCTCAGCCGAAAGTCAACATATTTTTCTTAAAGTTTATGGAAAACATGTTCTAGCTGAGCGAATGTGGCAAAAGTGGTTGATACAATTTAATTGATGTGGAAGACGACGAACATCTTGGGTGACCAAAAAAGTTTGAAGATGAGGAACTGGAAGCATTACCAGAACTTTTGACAAACATTAAAATAAGTCACAGAATACGGGATTTGGGAGTCAATCAAGAAGCCATTTTAAAATGTTTCAAAACAGCCGAATACATTCGAAAAAAAGCTAAAAGCCATTTATGGACAGAAATTTGAGAAAATACACGAGGCAATTAAGGTAAAACTATTTAGAAAACAGAAGCTGAGAAGTTTTGTTTCCTTGCTTTATAATCACATTAAGGCACCTATATAATATCACTGTAAATGATTTGACGAGCTTTACAACCACCACGTGCATGAACAGGTTGTAGCAAACAGCAAGGCGTCCTGCTCTGGACGGCTGATCAAGGGTTGGACCCCATACATACACCATTCACACAAAAGCAAACACTAATTTCCAGTTAAGCGCCTTCGCCACCTAAATAATTAACGCGCAATCGACTGTAATTGTTCGGCATTCGGACTAGTGGAGATCAAGCCGCTAACATCTAAACGATTATCAGCCCAGTTAATCCCCATACCACCCATATAGCTAATGTCCGAGTACTCTCAACAAACCTAACGTCCCGGATGTACTCGTAAGTCACTCGATGGTTAGAATTCACTCATTCCGTAGCAATGGTACTCTCAAGTCCCTTCTTAACCTGAATGAAACAGCACGCTTTATGACAATCAGGTCAAAAGGTGTTGCACATAATAAAACCTGCATAGCATCCGTTGAGACAGTGCTACCTACAGACAAACAGGCAATCATCATAAAATGCTGTATGGCGAAAAGTTTTGACATCCCAAGACTGCCGTGATTCCTTCCACCATATAGCAACTCCAAAAGATCACAAACAGAACACGATATATAGTACGAAAAGCATAACGTCCGAGATTCCAATCACTCCGCAAAGTGCGTTGAACTTTGCCTGCAGTTGATCACATTCCTGATGCTGACCCCTTTCACCCAGACAATCGGTGGACAAACCGGCGACAATCTGCTCTTAAGCAGCATTACCACCGTTTTTTCATCGATATGTTTACCCCAAATCTAAGTCCAAGTATTCACAATTTGTAAAAATTGTCCACCCGCCCTTTCTAACTAACAGAAGAAGAAGATTATCCACATACGCACAGCAATTACAAAATGGCTCGAGCTGCCCAAGCAGAGAGTCCATCCTGAAATTCCAATTATATGGACCACTGATGGAATCCCACGGGCAGCCATGAACCACTCCGATCTGACAACAGCTACAATCCCACACTTGTCATAAAGTTCTCAGCAAAATCACAGCCTTCCGTCCGAATGAACCGAACTAAAACACTACGAAGTCAGTAAAAAATCAAGGCAAAGCTCGTAATTTTCTTGGTTTATAATAAGGTCAAACGATCAACAAAACAAGAAAAAAACGTTAACTTCGGTTGCACCCTTCACAAGTGCATTTCTATTAGTAACTATGTGTTCAGTTTGAAGCTATATGCTATAGTAATCCGTTCTGAACAATTTTTTTGTAGATTATATTGTTACCGTAAGCAGTAATCCATGCCAAATTTCGTGACGATGCGACGTCAAATGCGACACTTTTCCATACAAGCCCTTGATTCCGATCGTTCGGCTTGTATGGCAGCTAGGAGTATGTATATGCTATATTGAGCCGATCTGAACAATTTCTTCTGTTATTACGTGATTTCTATAAACAATAACTCATACCCAATTTGGTGAAGATATATCGTCAAATGAGGAAGTTTCCCTGCAAGCATTTGATTCCGATCATTCAGTTTGTATGGCAGCTATATACTATAGTAATACGATCTAAACAATTTCTTCGGAAATATAAATAAATTCGCCTTAGAAAATAATCTATACCAAATTTCGTCAAATGTGAAAGTTTTCCATACAAGAACTTGATTCCGATCGTTCAGTTTGTATGGCAGCTATATGATATAGTGTTCCGATATCGGCAGTTCCGACAAATGAGCAGCTTCTTGAAGAGGAAATTTCAAAACGATATCTTAAAAACTGAGGGACTAGTTCGTATATATACAGACAGACAGACAGACGGACATGGCTAAATCGACTCAGCTTGACATACTGATCATTTATATATATACTTTATAGGGTCTCCGACCCTGCCTTCTGGGCGTTACAAACTTCGTGACAAACTTAATATACCCTGTTCAGGGTATAAAAAAACCACTGGCCGAAAATACTGCACGGTCAGCCAAAGTGTTCACCGTACTTTTCTTCCTTTGACTTTTTTCTGTTTTCAAAACTGAAAAATTCGCTTCGAGAAAAACGCCATGAGCAAAGTGAAGCCATTAATAGTCAGTAGCTTTATATTAAAATACGCGTCAAATTGTAAACAGAATTTTTCCTGTTAAAATAGTTGTCTTCACAAACCTGGCACGACTGAGCACTTGGAAGCATTCGGCGCGTTGTTAGTGTCTAAGGGTCGACTGAAAGATATGGTTCATATCCTCGATCACTATAAAGTGTAAATATTAAATTCTATATGTATATTATGCTTCTATTTGGGAAACAATAAACTCAAAAACCTAGCCTTACATTAGTTTTTTATATTTCATTTGAAATAATATTGCCTTACCTCCAAAAAAAAACACCACTTACTATATATACGAGTACATTTTTATATGACCACGTGCGTACAATTTGTCGCTGGCGAAAGCTTTGCCAAAAATACGAGTAGCAAAATCTCTTTTCTTATTAGCAATAAATTGGTATTGCATTTTCTAATAATGGCGGTCGCAAATAGTTATCAAATAAGTATTTCGCTTTAATGGGTTTCGTGTTAACCACAAAGGGTTAATGCGTACTGTCAACATGACCACATGACTTGCCTAAACCATAATAAAATTGTTAAGACATTTGGGAATATAAAAGGAAAATCACCGGTGGTAATCGGTACCGATGCATCGTCCATTCTGCTTTTATCTCAAATAAGTTATCCACGTTTTTAATTTACTCGGTACGTGGTTATCTACCGGAAGGGTGCATTTCAGTGTTTCACAAAAACGTGTAAGGCCAGTTATTTGCCATCAATTGCAGCCGGTTGCATGAGCATAAAATCCCGTGGATATTATGACTTTACGCACTTCTGTATTTATGTATATATGTATGAGTATTAACCGAACCTTTATTACGCGCCAAATGGCAAAATAATATTGAAAATTACTCTTTTAACAAAAATAATCGCCAATGTGTTCATTCGATAACAATCGCACACTGGAATGAGTACATTAGTGGCGAATAAGTGCGTAGTGTACTTATGTATGAATTTTCAGCTACTTATGAGGTTTCTTAACTGATGTTCGTAGTTGATAAGATTGTATTATTTAGAAGACCTTTCCCCTTCTGTTTCTTTATTTCTCTTATCTTTATTAGACTTTTATATTTACTGAGGAACAGCAAGAATTGGAAAACAAGAATTTTGTCAACTCTTTAATTTTAATAAAATTTGGAGCGTGCAAAGCAAATATTTGTATGTATACCCTGAAAAAGACATATCAAGTTTACTACGGAGTTTATAAGAGCCAGAAGGAACATCCGCGAACCTATTTAGACATGTCTGTCTGTAAAAACGCAAACAAATCCCTTATATTTTGAAATATCGATCAAAAATTTTGCACCCTACCTTTCCTCCGCAAGCAGCTACTTATTTGTATAAACTCCAAACACATTCCTCAGATCTATCAATAATATCTGTCATGCAAATTACATCCAAGAGGGGTTTAAAAAGGGCAAACTTAAGACACCTGAAAACTATTTTTCATTAGGAAAAGTAGATACTTCTTTTTCCCAATCTTATCCTTTCTAACGATTTTGACAAAGCTCACTACAGCGAGAGTTTTCTTGCTAAAGTTACTGATAGTTCGAAAAAAGTAAAGTCAGATCTCCATCAATAAATACTGCAGCTACTCTTCGAGTTTGTGGTCTATTAATTATAAAGCTCATATAATATTTATTTTAACTAACGATAACTCTTTCACTAAATGGAAAGTATAAAGAAATATACTTCAGCGCTAACTAACCTTGCGCGGTTATAACCTCCTACTAACAGCTTTGTCCGGAAGACGCCTGTATATTGCAACCAGTATTTAACCCTATCCCCCCTTCCTCCTAGGATAAAAGTTCAAACACATTGAACCACTGCAGAACTGAAGCCCAGGCGAAATTGCTTCGCTATACAGGCTTTTGAAAGATTCCAAGAAGATCCGAAGTTTTCGAGGCAATGGTCAAAAAGATCGTGTGATATCACACCGTAAGACTTTTTTCCTTGTGGGGATTTATGTATGCCTAAAGTATATGCGGACAATTTCGCTTCGATTCAGGCCTTGGAGCAAAATATCACGCGTGTTATTCACCAGTTACCAGTCGAAATGCTTGAAAGTCATAGAAAAATGGGCGCAACGGATGGGCCATCTGAAACATAGCCGCGACCTACATTTGGAAGAGGTAATCTTCAAAAAATAAATACGAAAGAATGTTATTTCGAGTGATAATAAATATTGTCTACTAATTTTAAACTTTCAGTGTTTTTTCTTTAAAAATTGGGGACCTCGGAATAGATCAGCCTATGCAAAAGAATCATTTCTCATCTCTGTAACCAAAAGCTCATGTTATAAAAGAACTAAGTGGCAGTTAATAACATTTCTGCGCTCAAAATTTCAGTAAATGTTTATTTACTCATAGATAGTGGCAGGTGATGGTGCTTCAATATATGAATATAGTACATGTATATATCTATACTATGGTAATACCATCTCAGCATATTCTTGAAGGCATTTCAATAAATTCAAATCTACGAGCATGAATATACTTACTAATTTCCAATACACACATACTTGTAGGAGTATATGATTACGTGCTTGAGTTCTACATGACTCCAATGAGCAAATGGTTTGGCTAAATTAAGAACAAATGTTCGACCAGATGTTGACGGCAAATAATGATAATGGTCAGCTTTGCATATTTTAAGAAACATTAATATACTGCAATTTGAATGAGTAAAAGACGTATTTGTTATGTTGCATTTGCTCAAATACATATATTTATGTACCGTTGCAAATGTTTTCATAAACTCCCAATTACTGCATGAGATTAGACAAATTGCAGCCAAGTCTTTAGTTATTAGTTGCAAGTAGCCCATGTGATAGCATTTACCCTTGCAATGTACGGCAGGCGCACAGCAATAAACAATATTCTAGCTATTGGTAGAGTTCATGTTATAATTGCCGAGATTTACTTTAACAAAATTATTGCTGTGACGAATCTTTTATGGTCGATGCATGAGGAGTGGATGAAGCACAAACGACAAAGCAAACTGTAAGAATTCCTACGGAGTGTAAGATCTAAGATTTAAATACCAAATATAAATAATATTTATCTTTTCTCAAACAATGTTTACTTCGAAAGAGAATGGGAGATAATTTTCGGCTTAATCCTTTGAGTTTGGAACGCTTTTGTTTCACTTAAAGAAAGTTAAGTATAAACATATACTCCAAAGCCATGGAAAAAGATGAACTCGAATTTTCATTCTTCCGGTTATAGCCAAGTTTACAACTGTACGCCAGTCGTTCTTCCTTTGTTAGGCGCCAATTACATGTGTACCCAATGATATCGATGTCATCGGCGTACTCCAGCAGTTGTATACTCTTATAAAAGATTGTACCTTCTCGGTTTAGTTCCGCAACTCGAATTATTTTTTCCAAGAGCAGATTGAAGAAGTCACACGGAAAGGACTCGCCTTTTCTGAAATCTACTTTGGTATCGAACGGTTCGAAGAGGTCCGCATCAGTTTTGCGGGGATATCAAATTCAGACGCCGCGGCATAAAGGCAGCTCCCTTTCGTGCTGTCGAAAGCAGGTTTGAAATCGACGAAGAGGTGGTGTGTGCCGATTCCGGGTCTTTTCCAAGATTTGGTGAGTATTGGGTCAGTTGTAGATTTTCCAGGCCTAAAGCCACACTGATAAGGTTCAATCAGTTTGTTGACATCGGACTTTAATCCCTCACACAGTAAGCTCGAGCTTATATGCGATGTTGAAGAGGCTTATCCCACGGTATTTGGCGCGGATTGTGGGTTCTCCCTTTGTGTCAATTGAGCAGAACACATTAAAATTCCAATTGTCGGACATGTTTTCGACCGATCATATTTTACAAAAAAGCTGATGCATGCTTATTAACAGTTCTTCAATGCCGTATTTATATAGCTCGGCCAGCAATCCAACGGCCCCGCCGTTTTCTTGTTCTTCAGACGGGTAATTACAGTTCGAACTTTTTCAAGGTCGGACCTCCAGTTGTTACTTGGAAAGGTGCCGCTGTTCAGCTGGTTGATACCCTCGTGAGAACAAATATTAATCATCGAAAATGGCTTTATTGCTGTTGAAAATATTTTCCATTGATATCTAAACAGTGATATGGATGTCTCCAAAACATACGATCTTCACATGCGCATCAAACGGGATTAAAAATAAGTCATTCGGCGCCAAGTTAGAACTATACAGTGGACGAATCATCAAATTGATATTTTGCTCAAGAATGCAGTTCTTTTAGGCTATGTGTGAAAGCTCGACAGGTGGAGACTAATTTCACTTCGACGGTTGGTTGTCAGACTTCTTGAAAGATATGGTTGTATACCATCCAAAATTTACTATTCTGAGTTATTCTAATATTATGTGGAATCATTTGTTTAAAAATGTTTCGTGCGCGAACAAAGTTTAGACTTCTTTTTACTAGTCCTGTGTATTATCAGCCCTGAAACGCCGAATCAATCTTGACAACAGGTGCTATTGTGTACTGAGTAGGCAATTGAAAAGTAAAGTCCTCTTCCGATAAACAAAGACCAAACTCTACAAGTCCCTGCTTTTTTCAGTCCTGCTAAATAGTACAGAGGCTTGGACAATGACAGCATCTGATGAGAAGGCCTTTGGAGTGTTCTAGACAAAAGATTTATGGTCCTTTGCTCGTTGGCAACGGCGAGTACCTAAGCCATTGGAACAATGAGCTAAACGACATACGACAACATTGACATAATTCAGCAAATCAAGAGGTTAGGTCATATTTTCAGATGAGAACTCTCCAGGTATATACGTTTTAAATTCAGAACGAACACGTCTGTGGAAGCAGAGGAAGGGGAAACCCTAGATATATAGTTTTTGGGCATGCTCGTATATCATTGTAGTTCCTTTATTATCTCAAAACTAGAAGATCGCGATTTTCTTCGTAGGCCGCGGATTATTCAGACAAACATCATTTCAACAAAATATATTCTTCACAACTTTTATATATCAAACCAGAGCGTAATTTAAGTTAATCACTATCTGTCAACTAAGTACTAGTAAGAAATAATGGAATAACCGCTAATATATTTTAAGCCACTCTGAGTAATGTTATAAATATCACCACTTTCTAGTTTATCCGTGCTCTCTTCACCTTATATTATATATTTTTGTATTCTAAAAAGTATGATAGTAAATCAGTTTTCCAGTTCTGCATGCGACATATTATATTCTGATAACTCTCGCACTTACCAGCGGGAAAGCGGTAAGCATTTTACCACAACACCTGCCGTTCCCGGCTTTAACACACACATAAAATTTATGGAAGCTTTTCCAAGTACCAAACGCTAGTAGAATGCAAATGTGGATCTGTATGTGCATTGACCAAGGTAAATTTGAAAAACTTAATTGATGCTGTGGCACATAAAATGTATCTAAAAAATTTAGTTCATGCTGCACTCGCGAATAAACAACAACAAGTGTACTTAAAATGGATTTTAGATGAAAACTCAAGAACTAAAGCGAAATGCACCCTATATTCGGCTGACATTTTTCTATACTTCGTATACAAAAATTTAAAATATGTATGATACTCGTATATTGACCAATGCCAAAAAAAATCTTTAGAGATATGGAAAACTTTAAAAGTCTGTTTTTGAGATTTTTTAATTTTTTACAATTTCTAAGAAAGTTGAGTTGCATTTATTTGGGAGTGGCCGAACACAATCTTCAAGGCTCAAGCTCACGACTTTCGATCTTAGACCAAGTATCCTCTGGGTAGCCAAAAAAACATCCGTTTGAAGGCGAGCTAAAGAGAGACGGTGAACCAACCCTTCCCAGAGTTGTGCGGAGGGTTTGGGACCCACCACGTAAAAAACACGATAAATGAACACAACGCCTCGGATTTGTATTGCGCATTTATTTCATAAAAAGGTATCTCTTCTTTATTTATAAACCTAAAATACCGCACATTTTTGTGTAGTGTCCATATAAAAGCCTCCTTCACGAGCTCAACTGCGCCACTTGCACTCAAGTGAGAGTACTAATGGCCGCTTGTGGTCAATAGGCTAACACTTGGAAGCTAGTAAAACTTTTTCACTTTTTCTTCTTAAATAAAATACTGCAGCTAACAATGTAAGGCCAAAACTCCACTGAGGTTGAAACACTTCGACAGTCATAACTTCGGCGAACCAACAAACATAACCGAAACTGACATTAGCCACCTTAAAAAATTTGTGATCGGCTCAAAACGTTTAGTCGACTTATAAGAGTCCTCATGAACAATTTTATAGCAGATATAGGTACCACAACGGACCTGCTATTGGTTGTCCAAATAAGATTTCTGTTAGAATCGACCATTTAACCCAAGCTAAACTAACGTACTAATTCCAAAACCAAAGAATAAGAAGACAAGATCTCGTCTATCAATAGACCGCCGCTTGAAGATGCGTGCGGCAGATGACATGGAAGCGTCTTAAAAGACGACCTGAGTTTTAACATGCAGGAAATATTACACATTAGAAAAAAATTGTACTCATTTGTTCACTCCGGACAACAAGTCGTAGTCTGCAATAGTTTATTGTTCGTTAACAAAACATGGATGCACTTTACACTCGTACCAACGAACATTCGAAACAGTGGACTTCACCCAACTAACTTGCTACGAAGATGAAGGTGAAGACTGTCTTATCGGCCGGATTATGAAGGTCAACGATTTGCTCAAACTTATCAGATATAATCTACAATGGCTACTTGAATAACTTCAAAGTGGTTGTTCCATTACGCCGAAAAACAAACGGTTCCATTCAGAAAATATATTTCTAAAACGTTTGCAAGCAGATGCAACATTACGTTGATTGCCTTATATTGGAGCCATTGGCAAAAGGTTACTTTCTCTCACCGAAAAAGTCATCCGGCTAGTCAAGCCCATTATGTTCTATGGAGTCTTTATGTGATGGAGAGCTATAGGAAATGCCACACTTCCAAAGAAACTCGTGAGTGTTCAATGGACGGCACTTAACGCCATCTTGCATATTGCGCCCGTAAACATCGTCAGAAGGAACTTGCTAAATTTGTTGAAAGAACACCTATCTGAGCACACGAATTTTCTCACATGGAGTCGCCAAACCGAACACTGAAGGCTCCTTCTATGCCCATATACCGTCGAGGGAAGAGTAGAGGAATTTACTATCAGAAGCTGTCTAGTAACTCCAGCTTCTTTCTTACTGACTATTGCAGTGTCTTCCAAGCCAAGGTCGCAAGAGATCGTCTCCCTAGTTGTGAGGCTTCTAAAAAGCCATTGCCTTATTGACGTCCACGCAGGGGGGTTGGGAATCTGACTAGACACCATCTACATAAGCTGTAAGGAAGACTTCCTTCTAGACTGTCCCGCGTTTGAGACGTCAGGACTTAAATACTTGAAAGCGCATACTTTTAGACATCCCACCGAACTGACTTCTATGAAATTAAATTGAGCGTTTTGCTAATTTATAAGTTCGAACACCGGAGTTCTTTTCGATGGCTTCACAAAGTACTACATATAGTATAGTTTTCGTGCGATCTTTGACCACCCATCTAACCTAGCCTAGCCTAACTTATCGGACCGCCCTCGTAGATATCATTCTGATATTTTTTGGAAAAAGTTATCGCCATTAGAGGGGGATGGTTCTATAAATACAATAAAGTTTATAAGTTGAAGGTTTTGGCGTCATCTTTCTTCCTCTGCTCATCAGGCTTATTAATTAAAACAAAGGACGGTGAATACTGAGGGAAATCTATTTTATCACGCTCATCAACCCAGCTAAATTTGAACCCAAATTTTAATAAAATCCACAAATAATACAGATAACGTATATTACACTCAAATGACTCCGATATAAGCAAACTAAAATGTGAATAAAAATATATTGGTGATAACTTACCATAGAAAATCTAATATTTATACACTGTTACCAAATAAACATATGCGCACCTGACGACGTAAGTTGCAATTAATGAACACAATTTAGACCAACATTTTTGTTATTTTTGTTCTTAGTACACACTTGTCACGGTATTTTTGCTAATGAAGCTGAAGGTAACGCTCTCTCACTAACCTTCCTTTCATGCTCTCACCGGACCATTCATTTATTAGTAACTGTACATACATGTTGCCTGGCATATCCTTTGTCAATATTCATTAGGCGCACTGTTGTTGTGTTTATGTTGACTTGTGCCATAAAGTTGCTATAATGTCTCATAAAACGTGATGATAATCGTAATTGATACACTGAGCATATAAAAAGGCATGATAATAGTACATAAATACAAACTAGCGATATACTCAAATACTTGCACTTTGTTATCCTTCTACCCTTCTTCTATTCGGCATCATCTACCTATGCGGAAATTGTAATTTAACGCTTGTTGGTTACATTTCTTGCCTGAACCTTGTATAGTAGAAGCGTCTAGTTTGCAGGCGTAGTTTTCTTTATGTATGTACTATGAATGTTTTTTTTTTACCCCAACAGGATGCACTAATTGAAATTTGTGTTGTAACCGCATACAACAGGGTGGCCAGCTGGTTAGAAAATGAGGTGTGATTGAAATACTGAGTCCAAATTATTTTTAATCCACAGCCCTTACCACAAAATGCTTAGCTAGGAACACTGGAATCCAAAAAAACATCTGAAGTGATGAGTTCTATGTGAGATGACTACCTACTTCAAATTCCGGTGTCTATTGATCAGACACGAGACACTGAAAAATCTGCTGCCGGCAACACGCCTTGAGCCCATTGAAGCCATTAAAAGTCATTCGCATAAAGCACAGAAGACCATTCCAGCCGAGGATACTTCTTATAATGGAATTGGCTGAAGAAAAGTCTATTTTCATGGCGATAATAAAGATTTGAATTAAAATATATGAATTGTCAGTCTGGTTCAAATTTGATCAGGCAGGACAATAACAGACAATAACATATACGGTAGTCAAAGAAAACGATGAGTATCCGGGATTGGCAAGATTGTCAGTGCGTTTCCTCGTAATATTCATTAACTCACGACTCGAAACCAGTAATGATGTTGTTAAGCGTCCCTTTTGCGAACTCTACTCTAGGTTATTTTTTCGAAAGATTTAGGTATTTTGGTCTAGCATACACACGCTTCATACCCAAAACATTAACCAAAATGTATTAAGTCGATACATCGATGTTGAGATCCTGTGTTATCTCTCAGACACACAGTTTCCAATTTTTTTAAACTTTTTCTAAAACATTATCGAAAGTGGATAAATGACTCGCATGAGGCAAATTTTCAAGTACTTCACGACCCCTACTGAGTGCTTTGTGCCAAATACCCAAATAGGATTAAATGTGTTTATGAAAAAGTAGATTCACCAAAAAATACCTGCAACATTTATAAAGATTTCTTAGCCGGCGAAATTGAAGCAAACTCGTTATACAATTAAAATCAGACAGACTCTTCACGTCGTAAACAATCAGTTGCCAAACACACACTACAATGTACTATATGTAAATGGAGATCAAACTTCCCATAAACATAAAAACGTTGTATCAATCTAGGAAAACAATATTTATCGAATCGGTTTGCGTGCACAGTTACATCCTCTTCTCATGGTGATGAATGAATAAACTGATTGAAGTTGCTAATCTCAAGTCAAGAAAATTTTTGAAACTTTTCATTTTAGAGAAGTAGGAAAAAAGTTTTACAATAACTACGATGATGTTAACATAACAGTTCATGAAATCATAGGATATTGGAAAAGAGAAACACTGTGTCTCAAATGTTAATTAATAAAGACGGAGAAAGTGAGAGACCTAAAACTCGTTACCTGATAACTTTTCAATTAATCGTCGATTGATTAAAGATAATTCAACAAGCAGTACCAAAAAAAGAGACTAAAAAACGAGTGCAACTGAGAGAATCGTAGACTACCTAGTATACTGTTTAGTTTTACAAATCTACTGCGCTCAAAAGCGTTCTCTTCTTAGTTTGAATCCATGTTTTGAAATGAAAAATCGTATATTTGGATGGATTTCAGGCAGAAAAAAAACATTTTATAAAAAAAAGCTTTCACAAAAAAATTTTAAAGATGGACTTTACTGTGTTGAATGAGGACATTTCTATATGTGAAAGCTCATCCTCTATAGTTTAATATTGATAACTGTGAAATCAAGCAATTACTAACAAATCAATTGAAACATCCCATATTAATTAGAATTAAATCAACAAGAGTTTTAGTTAGTCCTAATCTTCAAAAGGCGCGTGTTAAAATTTGACAGATGTCGGATCATTACTTTGTGAAGTATATAATTTTGAGTGAAGCAACTTTTGTTATTGTGAAAAAATTTATAAAAACGAATTTCACGTGTTGGTAAAATATTGCTTTTGAAGGCAAAAAATACAAATGAACCAAAGACTCGGTATGCTTAGTTTAGATGTGCTGAAATTAGCACCGAAGACGGTGATCGTAGTGGACGCCCAACGGATGTTCTTGCCAAGAGAAAAGAAAATCAACAAAATGTTTATGTTAATGGCCGTAAATTGAAATTGGATGAAATACCAGGCACTCTATAGTTACAACTGAACGTGTACGAGTACATCATATCATTCACAAATATTTGCCCCCAGCGACTATTTCCTGTTCTCAGATCTCAAAAGAATGCTTGCTGAGAGTTTCGTGGAATGAAGAGGTGATCGTTCAACATGTGGCAACACACCAAAATAATCACATTCTTTCATAATTATATACCAGATTGAAATTTTTATATGTTTAACGAACACTTATACGCCATGTTGATCAACTTTATTTTAGATGACAATATATGACCCATGCCTTGATAACTAATTGAAATTACTTTGGAATCAGTAAGGACCCAAAATATACCGCGAAGTTGTCCGGAACAAAAAAATACTTCCAAAAATATGAAGCGTTTTTTTTTTATTTGAAAATGTTTCACATTTCTATCACAATTTTTTTCGAATTAATATTCATATACCACATTTTTCTAAACAGCTGGCCACTTAGCTTCATGCTGATTTTACTTACCTTCTATCACACATACTTAGTTACTTACATATTAAGTAGAAACCTTAATACTGCCCAACAAAACGTTAATCAAGTAAACAAATAGTCACAAGCGTGTACCTTTATAGCCTGCCATTGTAAATTACTAACTACTGTAGTGTCATCTTTTCTGTTTTTGCTTTTTGTTCTTATTTGGCTATTGCATCATATCTATTGGTGCGTGAAATTTACTAAACAGTAATCAAACAATACAAATAGTGGCAGTGCAGCAAAATTTGGAGCATTATATAAATTTCGAAATAAATGCGGCAACAATGCCAACCAACAGATGTTTCATGTCCAATGTAACAACGCACATACACACGCGTACATACATATGTACTTTGTACGAGCAGTACAACAAAATTTGAATGCAATCCATTATTGTATTAATTAACAGAAACAGGATCACCAATCAGAACCTTGATTAATGATGTCACTAAGGGTCGTAAATCTCGATTTGAACATGTGTAAATTTGAATGCAAATACTCGTATATGAGATACGCATCGTTAGCTGCGTAGGCAATATAACCATTGCATGTAACAGCTTCAATATATTCCTACAGTTGCATAGAAGCGCGTACCACTGTGTATGTGTGTGTATGCAAATGTGTGTTAGTACAATTATCTACACAAAAACATGTAAGTACTGTTATTTGCTTAGGCTGGACGTGCGTGTGCTAACTAATGCATGCTATTACTAGGGTAGTATTTTATGGCCATCATTAGGTCAATTTTAAATTATGCTTATATATACGAAATGCGAACATATAATTCCTATAAATGTAATATTGTGATGCCGCAATCACTAAATTTTCAGTGTTTTGAAGGATCTCAACATTATTGAAACAGTCTTAATAATCAAAGAAACATATTTACGTCGTAAAATAACTGTGAAATGTGTAAATTTGTGCTGTAAAAATAGCAACTTCGTTGTAAACTAAAAAAAAAAAAAAACCACCGGGAAAAGTTTGCGTGCGTCTATTTTATGGCGGAGGGTGTCTCCTGAAGAACCATATATTCAATATTAAGTACTCTAAACAAATAAAAACCACCGAATTCTGGAAGAAAGCCGATTATTAAACTTTCGGAAACTGGAGACAGCATTCAAATTCAAATTCGAATGAATAGAGGTACATTTTTGAATTCTGATCACGTGTGAGTCGAGTCAAGCTGTCATGTTAGAATCATGTGTTTTTCTTTAAAGAAGTAGGGAACCTCGAAAGGGATCACCCTTTAGTATCAAAACGTAAAATAGCCTTAACATTAAAACCAGAAAAAATCAGCGTTGTTCAGTATGCACTGAGGAGTAAATAGGACAAATGAAATCACAATATCGGTGGAACTCTTCACCTGCAACTCTTAGTCTGTGCCAAATGTCACATCAAAATAATTAGGGGTTTAGTATACGCTTGTCTTTAAGAAGTGCATTTGAAGATTTTTACGATAAGTGAAACTATTCAACATTTCCACTATATTTTGTGTGCTGAATCGATTTTCTTATATCAAAACGTTTAGTACAATGAAAAAGGTCTTCGGTGATCTTTTTTATCTCGAGCAAGTTTTGATTGGTTTAATTATTCAAATAGAGTCGAAAATGACGACGCACCACGTCCAGAACGATCATCAACATCAACTGAGGATCAACACGTCAATAAAATAAAGGAATTAGCAATTAACAGTCAGAGAACTTTCTGACATCGGAAGGATCAGTGAAAACCATTTTGAAAGATCTTTTGGGTCTTAGGAAAGTGAAAGAACAATTGATTCCAAAATCACCAAATTTTTTCGAAAAACAGTGTCGCGTTAACATGTGAAACAATGCTTTACGTCTATTAAGATATCAGGAACCGAATTATTACTGGCAATGAGCCTTGGTTCTATGCTCACGATCCACAAAACAGGCGACCAATCAACCGAATATCCTGGCAAAGATGAGTCGAAGACGAAAAATCACGTCTAAACGTCAGGTTAAAAGTTAAGGTTTCGTTGGCAGTTTTCTAGAATTATCGAGGTTTGGTGCACTCCGAATTCCTTCCGACCAGCCAAACTGTTAACAGGGTATAAATTATGAGTATCATGCGCCATTTTTTCGCAGCAATTCGTAACAAGTAAAGAATGACATAGTAAGTTCATGTGCAATAAAACACTTTTTACTCTTGCAACTTGCAAGAATCAAAGACAAAGAAATACTTTAAGGTGTAAAGCCATATAGAGTAAGGTCAGCCGGATGTTCGAAAATCCTGATATTAGTTTTATAGGGGCTATGCCAAGTTTTCTCACACATTGACCGACATTTTCAATCATAAGTCAACTATAAGTACCGTGGTCTAAATATTCGGTAACTAGAGTGTTGAAAAGTTTTTATTGGATTTAAACAATTTTTGGTCATAAGGTGGACACGCTAAAGAAATTATTCGTTCAAAGATTTATTCCGTTATATTAATTGACTCTCTCTGTAGCAACTGGTTGCAAGAGTATAAAAAAGAGTCGGAATTATGGGCCAAAAACTCTTGGTTCTCGGCAAATTTTTCTTAAGCCTTATTTTATTTCGTTTCATTATTTTTTATTATATACAATTTTTTTCATTACTTTATTATATTATTTTGCTTCATTTATTTATTTTTTTTTTTCTTATTTTGCAATAAAGAAAAGCGGATCACCCTAGCATAAGCTCATACATCTTCATAAAACAATATTTGCTTAAGTACCCGCACACGCATCACACACTAAATTTATAGAGATGTATAAATATTTCGATTTATATGATTTTGAAATAGAACTAGGAGCGTGTGCTCAGCGCAGTTACAAATACCTAAGTCACACCCACAGAGAAATTAGTCATTGTATCATTGACTGCTTTTACAATTAGCTACAGCCAAGTAGTGAATGGAAATTGTATGGAAAATCGTAAGTATAATGAAGCTTATTGAGCAAAAAAGCTGCCAAGAACTAAAGCTTTCGTGGTAATTATAAAACAGGCTGTAAACATAGAATTAATTACAAGAAACTAGATCTAATAGCAAAAAAAAATTATGCAAATCTAATTTTCTTAATTTATTTCATTTAATATTAATATTTTCGCAGAAAAAAACTTGCGTGCACTCCTTTGAAATGCCACACGGTCTGCGCGCTAATTGTCCTTATTGCAATTTCTAATAAAACCAAACGGAAATGCTCTAGCCCTGCATGTGTTGCAATGCAATTCGCAAATGAAATTGTTTTTATGACGCTAATTTTTGCGGTTCCTTACACTAAACAAAAGTAAGAGGTAAAACCGAAAAACGTTGCAATAATCACAATTACATTTTCTTTTCTATCGTCAAGCATACAGCAATACATATATGTATGTATGAATAAATATGCATGTATGTGTGTGTGCATTTCTTTTGTTTGCCACACACACTTTTAGTTAATTTTGTGGAAAATTTCATAATGGATATTGAATCTTTTTATACACCAACAGCTGTAGCACTAATTCTAATTGAAATTACAAACACATACACCCAAGTAACTGCACACACATACACACTTAGATGCGCTTAATGGCAAAAAACTCAAAATGGCGCCATAACGCCAATCAGTAATCTGCGAAATAGATTATTAATTTTTGGTGGTATGCAAATTGCATCGACGCAGTGCCAGTTAGTGCGAGATTTGCGCTGGAACAATTAAGAAATTCCAAGTGTTGGTATACAATCTTTATATTTTTAATATGATACAATTTTAAATGTACATATACATATGTATGTATGTATATGGGTATTTAACTTAAATGATTTTGAAACACTTTCGAATAATTGTATGTGTTTTTCACTTTACAGTAAAATGCTGATGTAACCGTAAGCAAAAATATAAGCGTTTTTACCATTAGTTACATATAAACATAAGAAGAGCCCAGCCAAAACTGATGTTATGTAAAATATCAGCAGGCAGCGCTTATTTGCACAAAATATATAGTTTTGTTTGAAGCGTTCATTTATCTAGTCGCAACGATCGCGTCAAGCACTCTTTCGTCAAAAGCTTAGACAGAGAAGATTCGTTGGACTCATTTAAGTCAATACAACCTTTTCAACGATTAATCCAATTTTCATTCTACTTGCATTAAGTCTCGGCTGTGATGGTCTACATTGCTTTCAGCGACTGACTTTTAATGGCTGAAATGGGCTCTGAAAAAAGTCACTGGAAGTCAAATCTGATAAATACAATTATCTGAGCGATAATGCTCTTCTCGTGTTTGGCCAAAAAGTTAGTCACAATCTGTGCATTATCATGGTGAAAAACCAAAAATGTTTTACTTACAAATCCTATCTTTTACAACGAAAAACGCCTCTAAACGACCTAATATTTCTTTTGCCTCTTTGAAACTGTGGAAAGTATTCATGGCAAACCACAAAACGGCAATTAAAGAAAACTATAAGCATCACCTCAATTTTTGACAGACTCTGACATGTTTTTTTTTCGAGGTTATCGTCATTAAAGGGTTAAGTGGGTTTCAGAGGTACAAAAAAAGGTATTTTTACGATTTTTTTAATTATATCTGAAAAATATAGTATGGCATATCAAAGATACTACATATTTGAATAATGTCTCCTGAAAATATAATTTTTTGTTCAAATTTTCGCCATTTATTGGTTAAAAAAAAAATAAGTTGTAATGAAACAAAAAAATCCTTCGTTCAATAACTAGATAATGTTATTTTTAAGATGTGTACACAGTTCGAACTAAATCGGTCTATAACTTTTCGAGAAAACGTGTCCACCGACTTCAAAAACACAGTTTCGAGAAAGAAGCGTTTAAAGACAAGTTCTCAAGGCTATATCTCCGAAAATGTTACACGGATCAAATTAAAATTTAGAATAATATTTTAATGGTGTTGTAAAACAAAAAAAAACGATTTTTTGAAATTTTCAAAATTACCTAACCCCTTAACAGGGTATGGACGACTAGCATCAGGCAAATTGTCAATAATTTCACCACGAATAGTTGTCTTCGTGATAAAGTAGACTCTCCAAAACACTTTTTTAATATTTTCAGCGATGTCAGAGGTGAACCTAAATGGGAAAAAATAACGTCCAAGCAGGTGTTCCTGAAGTCATCGAAACCTTGCCTTACGAGCCATCCATCCACTTCTGTTAATGACAATAACATCGAAAAAGTTGAGGAATCTGTAAAACTATCGTATTGACATCACAGATATAGCAGAGTATTTCAACATTTCTCATGGATCGCAAAAGAAATGCTTGATAACGTAGTTTATCAACGTTAACGTCGAAACTGCCCAACCAACTAGCGTTGATTCTCCAAAGAGACCAAAAGTCGGTCAAATGTCATGGTTCATTCTACAAGTAATAGTATTTGGCCATTTTGAGACGTCTACGGGAAACGATTTCCCGTCAACGATCACATTTTTAGACGAAAGTTGCCCTCAACCACCGTATTCGCCAGGTTTGGCCTCCTAAAACAACCTTATAACAAGTGTATGAAAAATGATGATAATTTAATCTATCCAAAATGATATATGTTTTTACATGTCGCCTTATTGCATTTGAGGTATTTTATATTTTTACCATTATGAAATAACTCAACGCTTCTCAAACTTATTTAATCCGTTAAGAAAATGTGTTGTCCTCGTTCTTTTTTAAGTTAGAAAACAAAAAGAATTCACAGACGCCAAATCTGGAGAATCAAATGAATGCGATAGCAGTTAATATCCTAATTCGACCTATTTCGTGAGTTATCACGATTAAAGGGTTATTTTTCTTTCAACAAATGAGGTAATTTTTTCACCGATTCCACATCAAATCGGCCCATTAAATCGGTACGTAACCGTTACATCATTTCCCCCTTTCTCCTCTTGTGAATCCCAGTAGATGAGGGCCATCATCTTCTGATGGACAGGACAGTCTTTGTTTTATCATCATTATTTTAAACACAGATGTAAAGTGAAGCTTGTTGTCCAAAGTAGAAAATGGTGGCAGTTTCCTCATGCCCAATGCCTTATTCATCGAGTGCCTTTGCCATCGATATAAAACTATAAGTTCGATATGGCAGTAATCCTCCCCATGAATGTACTTCATTAGTAAATTTCTTTCGCAATAGTTGAGCCATAGGGGGGTAAGACTATATAATTATAGGACCGGCCGAGTGAGTACTATAATTTTGTAACACTAAATATATGTACTCCTGCTGCTGATGATATTATATTCGTGCGTCTTAAAATCATATTTTCACCTTTTTCCCCGAATTATATGTTACCATCACGTTATTATTGCTTATAGCAAAACATTTTAAGTACCAACTGACCACTCCTTCAGTACTTCAAAACCAAGCTACACAATTTTTAATATAGTTTAAGTGGCAAACATAACTGTGTTATTGTTGTTGAATAAATTCGTAAACAAAATTCATGTAATCGCCTAAGTTTCAATGAAAATTGAGCACAAAATTAATTTCAAATTATGGCAACAATTTCTTTTTCGAATAAACAATAATGACCCTCATTGCATGAACTCATATTTCGTTTCATGTTTTCACCATTTTTTTCTGCCTTCACTTACAACATTTCATAGCACTTTCCCTCCAACGTTATTTTAAAATTTGATTATACTCCAGCAAACTTTCTCATAAAGAAGTTTCCAGCATCATTATCAATGCTGAGGGTAGAGGGGTTGCAGCACAGGTAGTCGGACTCGCGGCAATAGACAATATTGCCGGTGGTTGCGGTTGTTAGCGCAAAAATCACAACACTGATAGGCAATGTCCACGCAGAGTCATTGCGCGTGTTGTGTAGTAATTTGATTTTCGTTAGAAATTTATGTAGTCAATTAAATGGGAATAACCAGAAAGTTGTTTAGATTCTTAATTTTCATAAATTTGAATTAAATGTTAGCGCAGCAATTGACACAGCGCACGTTATGAAACAACCATATTTTTAGTAGGTCATTCTTTTAAATATTAGATATGGCGCGAGAAATGAAGTTTTATGTTGATTAAATTTTTTTAATAATTGAAATTTATTAACGCAAATAGTAGATAATTTCAAAGTTTGGAAAAATGTTGGAATCGTATCGCAATCTGCAATAAACACTGCCTTAATTTACCGTTAAGATATCAGTTACATCTGTTGCTCTCAAGAATATAATATACAAGTCAAAAGGCCATTTCATCCTACATCTCTCAGACTTTCGCTTTGTACTATATAATTAGTATAAAACTGGGTCAAAAGTGAACTGGTCTGAAACGAAAAATGCAATTAAATTCTTCTTTAAATATTTATTCAATCATTACTCTGACAGATCTGAAATGGAGGAAGGTTAAGTTAGATTAACCTGCTTGGTGAATATCTGGTGAGCCACACATAGCCCAGTTTTGCCCCTTTGCTCCGGTGTTACCCTGGTGCCTTGCTCTAGACATTTCCCACAGTCTTTTCGGTCTGTCAGCCCCATTTTGCAGGCGTGTTTCGTGACTAGATTCCGTAGAGACGTTGTTGAACAATCTAGAAATATCCAGGAATGCTCCAAGAGCATATTCCTTATATCCAAGAGCCCTTTCGATTGTAAATACCAGTGTATGGAGGGCAGTCTCTACTAATCTGCCCTTGGTATATGTGTTTTGCGCCTCCTAGGAGGCGTTGCGGTTCAATATTTTCTCTCGCGTATTCATCAAGAAGAAACTCTTTTAAGTAGGTTGGCCTTTTTCTACCTACCTCCGGTATAAAAACTACCCTAACACTCTCCCTGAGTGTGGCACATAGCTGATCTTCATGCATCCCCTAAAAATCGCCTTTAGCCACAGCACGGAGAGAAAGAGCGCATTCTATAGCATTGCTGGAATGATTCCGTCCATACCGGAAGATTTATATGACTCTAATATTCGGATTGCCCATTCTATTTTATTCTTCGCAAATAAGTATTCGGAAAAGTTTACCCCACTACTCCCTACAGCCTGGAAAGTGCACACAGAATAATTCTTCCAATGAGTTCTGGGAGTTGTCCGTTCACTCTCTGCAATTTTTGTGAATTAGACGAAGCGGATAATAGTTTTCCTAAGTCTTGCTACCTCATTGGTCTTTTAAAAGGCATTAAATAATTTGTTCTAAGATTCTCACTTTGTCCTGCACTTCAACCTCTTTGGGACTCAAAGTTAGAAGGATAGGACATTTGTTATTATATGTCGAACTCTCTATCACATTAGATCGAGGTACCATTTAATTCAATACTTATCAAAGAATACGTTTGGAAGTAAGGAACCTTAACACTGCATCGACGAAAGAAATATTTCTGTATCAATTTGAAATGGACCACTTTTTATAAATGAAAAGCAGAATGATAAGCAGGGAGCTTGTCATAGAAAACCTGTTCAGTCACTAACTGATATAATTAACCTCTCTAATGTCACGGATTGCAACAAGATTATCACAATCAATGTTGCCCTGATGGAACACAATTGCTCACTTAAGTCATTACTTCCACTAGACGTGATACGAATTAGCTCATCATTCCATCGACTGTGGTATTCGTCGTTGCCAATGCGCAAAGGACCATAAATCTTCTGCAGAACCTTTTTCTCGAAAACTCGTAACGACGACTCTTCAAATGTTATCATGGTCCATGCCTCTGAACCATATAGCAGGACAAGGATGATAAGAGACTTGTAGAATTTGGTCTTTGTTCGTCGAGAGAGGACTCTACCTCTCAATTGAGTACTCAGTTTCAAGGAGCACCTGTTCGCAAGAGTTCTGCGTTGGATTTCGAGGCTGACGTTGTTGTTGGTGTTAATGCTGATCCTAAGATAGACGAAATTAACTACGACTTCGAAGTTATAACTGTCAGCAGTGATGTGCGAGCTTAGTTGGGAGTGCGACGACTGTTTATTTGATGACAGGAGATATTTCGTCTTGCCCTCGTTCACAACCAGATACATTTGCTTCGCTTCTTTGTCAACTCGATCGGAGAAGTTCTTCCCGATCCTGACGGAGCTTTTGAGTCAGCTTACACAGCCGTATTAGCTTTACGGGGTTACCAAATTTAGATATAGCGATATAAAGGCAGCTCTTCTTCGCTCTGTCAAAAGCAGCTCTGAAATCGATGAAGAGGAGGTGTGTTTCGATCATCTTTTCACGGTTCATTTCCAAGATTTGGCGTATGGTGAGTATCTGGTTATTTGTTGATTTTCCAGGCCTTAAGCCACACTAATAAGGCCCAGTCCAAAAAACCGTTCGGCTGTCGGTTTTGATTGCAGGTCGACGTCAAACCGTTTTTTGCTGCACACAAGCGCGTACCTTCGGTGCAATAAGATAGTGGTTTGAGTCAATATTAGAACCTAGCAGAATACGCCCGTCTAAAACACTGGAGACGTGTCTTCTGGTTGGTGGCTTTTCGATTCGGAGGCAGTCAAATAGCATGATGTATTGTCCTATGCTGGAATCTAGTACTACATATAACTATACTTCGGCCCCCAACGAAGTCAATAAGCAGCAATTCATTTGGGGATTTTTCATCATGGAAGCGGAATATTTTGTCACATCGACTTTCTCTTCCGCTCTTCGCTTTGATACGGATTGTGGCTAGGCGGTGAAAGCCAGGACCCGTGGACGAGGTCTCGCTCCCACCATGCTCGTCTAAATCCTTATCCCGTCCATCGCACTTCTTGGACGGCACTGATGTGAAATTTTACTCTAACGAGGACATAAACCAGCAGGGCAGCGGCACCTTCCCATTTAAGGGACCGGGCATTCCAGTTGCATGACCTTAAATCGTAATCCTTAATACATTTGCCATGGTCGTCATCAAATGGGGATTCTCTCATCCGAGGCTGTTGTGTCCTTTTCATTGGGAGTGTTCTTTTTTTTTGTATCTGGAGGGTCTCAAATCCAGCGCACAACCCTAGGGAAGGATGATTGATAAAAGAATCCCTTTTAGCCACTCCCAAGTGAATGGCGCTCGAATAACTTTCCTCACTAGCATGAACTTCTATACATGGCCCACATACCCATACCCCACAGTAGATTATTCCCTACAAGTCCACCAAACAAATAACATAACCTTGATCCACTTTTTATCCCCAGTAAGCATCAATTGCAGTTATATGTAGATCGAAAGAGTTGCAACAGCGATTCACAAATGAACAGTTTCGGTATCATATTCACAAATCCACGTCACGTTTTTTGATTTATTAAACGGTAAAATAATCTAACGGTGTATAAAGTCAAACCAGTCATAGTATTTGCATATATGAAACTAGCTTTAGAAACCGTTTCTGTCAGCTGCGGCTTTGTTTCAACTCGTTTGATAAGCATAACTTTTTACTTGATTGTCAATTTCTATAAACACATACAACAACGAATACATATGTTTATATATACTTACATTTAAATATATTAATACTATACACCATTACGGTATCCTGTTTCTTTCTAATTTCCATTCATTTATTTTTATGCCTCACAAAACACTCGAAAACACTCAAACATACATACGCACATGTATTACGGTCTTCCTCCAACTATTTAACTCATTTATATTGCAGTTATTTCATATTTATGAGTCCTACTCTTAATCCATAAAGGTCAAAGGCTTTCTTATCTTGATAGGAATTAAGATGTCGCTAAACTTACAAAGTACAACCTTCACATGGTACGAAAGCATTAAGCGCGCACTTAGTGCCAAGCGTTCACACCCCACACACGGACGCGCAAAATCACCTCTGGTTTTACATATGCGTGTGTGGGTCTGTTCGGTTGCACTGGATATAAGGATGGATGTTTAGATATATATATATGTACGTATAAATTTGTATGTATATGTATATAGATATATAGGTATGTGCAACCCTTTTAATCCACCAAACACACTCGTCCAACCAACACCTCATAATCGCTAACACTTCCTGGAAAGTTTACGTCTGTAAGTCGGCAGCAGTTTGTGTCAATAAATACAGCAAAACTCAGATTTTGGTCTATAAACGGCAGTTGTAGCTGCACTTTGCTCGTGTTGAAGTTTTTGGTGAAAACTTTTCAAACCTGTTTCTTTGCCGCTTCCCTTGAGCAGGATGTCCAAACTGATTTCCTTTGGAGCATTTACTCAGCACTTGCCTAGTGGATGTTAACCAATTTACCAATGCGAATTATATATGCCACTTTCGTGGATTTATTTGCTTGTGAAATATAAATATTTGAGTTATATATGTAAGTATATACATATAAATAAATTATATATAGTATATAGTAAACTTAAATATATTTTTGGTACAGTAAAAGTTTGACCATTTCTCTCATTTTGCTCAAATAAACGCATATAGAACGATCATGTCCGATGGAAAGAGCAGTTGTCCCACTAGTATAAGGTTCAAAGTTTAATATCACGATAGATATGTATATGGTATTTACCATGTTATCAAATTTGAACCGCACTGACTTAAAACCAACATATCCACTCTTTATTACCGCTTTCAAAATGGACTCCTTTTGAGTCAATATAAGCATGGCTGTGTTTAAACAAGCTTTCCATACAGTTGTTCTAAGACGCGACTGAGATTTGCCTTAGTGCATTCATTGAATGACTTTGAATGCCTTCAATGGACTCTTCGAAGCGGTTTTTGAGTTTACCAAAACAGGGAATAATCAATAGAAAGTAAATCTGATGATTTCGATGGCTGAACCGTGATTCTAGTATCGTGTTTGGTCCAAAAGTCACTTATAATCCTGCTAACATATATAGAATGTAGCGGCGTATTATCTTAGTAAAAAATCCATTAATTTTCTATTTTCAAATCCGGCCGTTTACGACAAACTGTTTCACGTTCACGCCCCAAAAACCGGGAAAAATTTTCAACGATTCCGTAGACCATAGCGGATTCGTAATTCATCATTTTTTGGTAAGAAAATTCGATAAATCAAATCTCACACGAAGATAAAAAAAAGTATGTAGGAAAATTGCTGATATTTTACTTATAGACTTGTAAAAATCGAAATATAATATTTTATCATAGCATTTGTGTTACACAAAAGCTACCAGCGATGTACGACCAATTTAAGACCTCAGTGACGTATGGTATTAGGCTCAAACAATGACCAAAGATCCGACTTAGTGAAAGATTCCTGCTGGGCTATTATTTGAAAATCTCGATGCGGTGAAGAAATATCCATCGCTAAAATGTATAACTAGGATATTTAGAACTGAAACTAAACAAATATATATTTAGACCTAGTTCTAAAGCACTTCAACTAGAATTTTTCTCAAACAGAACAAACAGTTAAACAGAAACGACTCCCTCTTCATTAAACCATTAACAAACTAAATGGTCTCGAGCGTAACTTGTAAGTACGATTTTCGTCTTTGCTTATTTGCCATTTGATCTTCAAAATAGTGGCATAAGTATCCCTACAAGCTCCTAGGATTTTGTTTCAGTGAATCGTTTAAAAACTTGACGGACTCGTTTGCATTTTTTAGGTCAGTTTTTTTTGTTGTCGTCATTCACACCTTAAGAATTACTTTCCTTTTATATATTTACAAGATTTTGTTTCGCAAAAGTTCAAACGGGTGGTAAAAGCAATAATAAAAGTATATTCGGCCAGAACTTCTCGAGAGAGGTCTAGAAAATCGTTATATAAAAGAAAAACTACATAGCATTAGTCCGGATATAACCTTTTTTTTAATTCATGAAAATTCTTAAATCATCGCAAACCCTAGTAAACCAAAATACCACAGTTTGAATTTTGAAAGATTTAGAAGCATAAAGTGAGGCCATTAAAAATTCTGAAGCTCTAAATGAATCAAAAAGCTATGAAAAGTCTTGGAGACTCAAAATCTTTTTTTTACTACTTTTAAAGAAAAGAAGTCATGGATCCACGAACTTGAAGGCAGAGCTCGTCTATATTTTATTATGACTTACGCCTGAAACGAAAATTCACGTTCTATAAAGAATGTGTTTCGCACGCTTCGTTTAACTTATGGTGAACATAGTCGGCCTACTGAGCATACTAATCGCAACATCATCACCCATCTTGAGCCCCAGGATTCATTATTGAATAATATTCGACTGAATATACCACGTTTAGCACTCAGTGAAGAAAATATAGCTGTCAAAGCTGAAAATGTGCACGAAGACCGTGAAGAGTCGATTCGGCGACGTTTGCAGCGTACTGATGTTTGGAATAACTTGGCTCATTTTTAATAGAAAGTTTAAATTGAAAGCACACAAGATACAGCTTGTGCAAGAACTGAAACCGCTCAATCTTCCAAGCGACATCGTTTGGCTATATGGGCTCATGAAAACTTCCAAAAAGATGCGAAGATCGAGCCAAATTTTGTTCAACGACGAGGCCCATTTCTGGCCCAATGGATATGAAAAGAAGCTAAATTGCCACACCGGGGACAGAAGAGCAACCTGAAGAGATTCAGAAAAAATACGTCACATCCTATACATCGCATCAATTAACAGATTTATTTAGAGAACACTTCGATGAGTAGAGAATTTCAAGTTTTGAACCGGTCGGTTGGCCACCAAGATCGTGTTATATCACACCGTTAGGCTGTTTTGTGTGAATATATGTATAAAGTCTAAAGTCTGTGCAGATAATTCCACTTCGATTTAGGCCTTTGAGCAAAACATCAGGCGTGTCCTTCGCCATTTACCAGTCGTAATGCTCGAGCGAGTCATCGAAGATAAAATTAAAGGGATGGACCATCTGCCACGTTGCCACGGCCAATATTTAAAAGAGATAATCTTCAAAAAATAAATGTCAAAGAAAGAAATCAAGCACTTGAAGGCAAAGACAAGGCAGGGACTATAACATATTGTTTACGTTGGACCACTACAGTATAAAGCTATCAAACAAATTGCCCGAACTAAATTCATTTCTTGTTTAGAAAGCTTTTTTATTTGACAAGATATCTTCACGAAATATGGGACCTGTGAAGGGATATTTTTTTAATATTTAATTTAAATTTAGAAATTAGTGGAACATACACTGCTCTCCACTTGTACAATGGCGAATTCACTGTTAGCATTCCGAAACTTTTATTAATTTCGCACAGAAATCTTTACCGTGCGCATTTGAAATATATGATTGATCACAGTTTGGTTGACTTACGAGCAGTTGCTGAAGAATCTATGCCCACAAAATGACTTCAAGGAGTAACCGATAGCTTCACATTTAAAAGTAATTGTCATCCATTTAGTATTTTTGAAATGATTACAAACAAAACAGAAAAACTATGAATCCATTGAAGTAGTAACTTTTCGAGAATGCATCACTGCTAACAACAATAACAACAAATTCGCAAAATTGTTGTTACACACTGCCATGTTAATCCACACCTATGTATGTAAGTATGACAAAGCTGGCAATACAAAGCAAATGCGGCATTCACGCGTATGCAGATTCTAACTTTGCTTGAATTGCTATAAGGGAAATATCAATTGTGGATGTGATGGTCAAAAGTCATTTCAACAGCACTAAATTATTATTATCTTCAAGAGGTTGCACACATAAGAACACCGAAAATAAAAAACAAATGAATAATCGCTGTAACGGTACTAACCAAATACCGTTTACCAATATGTATGTGTAAAAATTGATTGTAAGTGCATTCGACTGCACACGTATACACGCAAAAATTTGGAATCTATTATGGCAAGAGCATGTGAATATTTATGTGAGTATGGGGATAGGAACCGTTTGAGGGCGCCGATTAGGGTAGTATGGATTTTTTGGAATGTTGGTAATATTTTAAGAACCCTAATAACTTGTAGGGGGTCCCAAATGTTAAATTATTTACCTTCCAAACGCGGGACAGTCAAGCAGAAAGTATTGAGATCTTTCCACATCATCTTCTTCCATACAGCTTCGGCAGATGACATTGGGTAAGATGCCCAGCCTTACAGCGAAGACGCCATTAGGGCAGTGAGGCCACTAAAAAGTTAAAAGCCCCACGACTAGGAACACCGTAGTCTTACTAAGAACAAATAGATCACTAGATATCTTACTTCCGCGAAGCTCAATTATCTAGTCTCATCAGCTTTATATTTTCCTGCGATTTCGGTGTGTACTGACACCCATACCAATCTTATCACTCGATGCTATTGATAGCGAGGTTCGGCACTCCTTGACCAGCCCTCTACGCACTGTTAATAAACTCAAGGCTAGTATCGCCGCTCGTTTCTTATGGACGCAATGGGACACCAATTGGAGATTCCAAGCGAAGCCAGTTCCTTATCCATCTGATCTTTGCAACGGAGTGGAGGTCCTCCTCTGTTTCCCCCGGCGAGTACTGCATCCAAATCTACTACTACCTTGCAGTCTCGGCTTGGAAACACTGCAATAGTTAAGAAGTCTGAAGCTGAAATTGATAGAGAGCTACTGACGATAAATCCTTCCACCAACCTTTTCCCAAGCTTTCACCCATCCGTAACGAAGCTCACCCTCTCCTCCAACGGTTTCTTCCCACCACAACTTCCTCGACGGTATATGGGCAAAGTACGAGCCGCCAAAGTTCGGTTTGGTCACTGATCCAGGTGTTTCGGTAGGAAGTACAAGTGTGTGGGTATTTCCGAGGGTTCAGAAACGTGTTCTATTAAGAAAACAGATTCACTGAAAATGCTATCATGATCGAAAAATTGCTCTCCAGTACTTGGTCTCTTTGGTGTTCTGGTATACATATGCTTTACAGAATACAGAAATAGATAAGCTTTTAGCGAAGTTAGTGACGTAAATTCACACATCCGAAAATATATACATATGTATACATATTCGCATTGCCATTAAACAGAACCACCCTATTAATACAAGACACAAATTCAAAGCTAATAACTGAGTGTAAATGCATACAAAGTTTATTGGCTGTATGAAATAGTTATACAATTATTCGAATGCACTCTCTCGTAATGAAAAAAAAAATCAAGAAAAAAAAAGTTAACTTCGATTTGAAACTGGAATACCCTTCAGAAATAAAAAAGGTTTGTATACAAGAACCTGATTTTGATCGTTCAATTTGTATAGCATCTTTGCTGCATATCTGATGTAGGCTGTACGAACGAATGAGCAGCTGATAGAGACAAGAACATTTGCCAAAATTGAGAGACTAATTCGTGTGTCCGTCTGTCTGACACGGCTAAATCGACTCATTATATATACTATATTTTATAGGGTCTCCAACGTTTCCTTCCGGGTATTGCAAACTTCCTGGCAAACTTAATATCTTCGTTCCGGGTATAATTAGAGCATCAAAACAAAAAAGTAAAATGAGAGTAAATTTGGCAAAGCCATTTTATGTGGTTGAAACTTTTTTAGAATTTCTGAATATACATACACATACCATAATGTACGAATTTCATTCCTAGCTATAAATTTAGTTCTCAAGATGTAACACTACACGTCATTAATGAATCGTTCCCTTTCCAGAACATTCTACAAAATTAGATGAAAGTCAGTTAATTGGAGAACCCCTATTTCAATCTTAGTATCGAAATGACATTTTTAATAATATTAAATTTCAATAACAATAATAATATCGAATATAATTTTTTTTCAGAATCCCATCCTTGTATAGCTTCTGAATTTCTCTTCGAGCCATGTTAGAAAAGTACGGCGTGTCCGCTTGGGGTAGGATTCAAAGTTTCCTGGTATGTTTTCGTGACCTTGGACAGATGTGGTCCAGCGCTGCCATAAATAAGTATTATCTTGCCCTGTCTTTCCGATACGACTAAGTAAACTGACATTGAGCAATAGTATCCGTTAGTATCCCGAATGTTCTCTCCGAGCCCTTCGTTACCAAACGAGGTTTTAGACAAGATGGCTCCTTATCGTGTGGCTTCTCAATCTACTGCTGGAGAGAATAATTCGAGCTGCATAGCTGAATCGAGGCACAATCTTAAGATTGTATAGCTGCTGGCGTACGTCGATGATATTAATATCATTCGCCTCAACACCCGCGCCGTTACTTCTGCTTTCTCCAGACTGCATAAGGAAGCGAAGCAAAGGGGTCATAACTTTGAAATCGTAGATAATTTCGTCTATCTTGGAACCAGCGTAAACACCACCAACAATGTCAGGCTGGAAATCCAATGCAGGATATCTCTTGCCAACAGGTGCTACTTCGGACTGAGTAGGCAATTGAGCAGCAAAGTAATCTCTCGACGAACAAAAGCCAAACACTATAAGTCGCTCATAATTCCCGTTCTGCTATATGGTGCAGAGGCTTGGACGATGACAACAACTGATAAGTTAGCGTTACGAGTTTTCGAAAGAAAGGTTCTGCGGATAGTTTATGATCCTTTGCGCATTGGCCACGGCGAATACCACGTTCATTGAAACGATGAGCTGTATGAGATATACGACGACATTGACATAGTTGAGCGACTTAAGAGACAGCGGCTACGCTGGCTAAGTCATGTCGTCCGTATGGATGAAAACAATCCAGCTCTGAAAGTATCCGACGCAGAACCAGCCAGAGGAAGACGAAGACTCCATTCCGTTGGAGAGATCAGATGGAGAATGTCCTGGCACTCTTGGTACCTCGAAATGGCGCCAATTGTGAAAAGAAGAAACGACTGGCGCACTGTTGTTAACTCGGCTATAACCGCGTAAGCGATGTCTGTGCCAGTAAAGAGGAAGAAGATGGTTTATTAGCTACAAAAGCATTAAATATATCCAACCATCTTGTACTTTTTGTCGCAAATCTAAAGATATTTATTTACAGTTGCAAGCAATTTGTGTAATTAATTCTTTTTATTCCAGTATTTCAGTTCGGTTTGTTTTCGCTGTGAATCAAGCATAAATATGTATTTGCATAAATTTTCAATATTTTCCAGCTAATTGCTTTGCTCAACTATACGTTGTTGTTTGTAGAAGTTTTCTTATCACACTACCCAAGATGCAGCGCTTTTTCTTTTCAATAAATTTCAGCTTTTTCTCCCGAAGTTTTCAAGCACCCACACCGCCATGAATATGCGATTATCGAGATGGCTTGAAATAAATATGCAAGCTTGGCGAATAATTAAAATCGCCATAGCTGCTTGGACCCACCATGCCGTTCCTCACTACCAACATACACAGACATGGAAATCTATCGCATTCGCTGCTTTGCCGCTGGCGTTTCTCAACTTGCCGCCGAATTACCGCGCTTGCCCGCCAACGACGCCGCTGATTGCTCCGCTGTGGCGCTTTATTGCGTTAATAGTTCGGTAGTAATCCATGCTAAGATAAGCGCCGCACTTTATAGCCGACAATTAAACACTTCACTTTAATCTGTTTGCGATAATTATGGGAACAAGTACTCCCAGCTAAGTATTTATCTACGCGCAATTAGCACCTATTTTTGTGTTATCCTCTTTGTAGGAAGCTCGTCTGTATGTATGTATGCATGTAGATACTTATGTTTATTTGTGAATAGATGGCAATGTCTATTTGTTGGTGCAAGAGCGGCATATGATCCATCATTGGATTGGGTTGTCCGCAGATTTGAAAAAATGGAAAAAACGAGGAATATCGGTTCGTGCTTCGATACTTCATTTTTGGTGTAGAAAAAACACGTTTCATAGTCAAAGTCAAAACTTGGTTAATCCATATTGAAACTCGATCACAAGTCGATTTTTGCTGATCCATACCAAGACGCCCAAAAACGACTACCACGGAGGACAATATGACAAATACAAGTGCAACCATGAGACCACTTTAAAGCGATGCTTGACGCTGTTTAAGCGGAATCCGAAATAATTTCGTGACCGTCGTCGAAACATGGATGCACTGGAGCACACTGCAAACCAAGGGACCGTCGAAGTAGTGGACGACAAATCTGTTCCGAAGAAGACAAAGACTTTTACTTACTACGGGCCGGTAGGATGACAATCAAATTTTACTGAGATTCTCAAGCAGTTATCGACATTAAATGCATGAAGAAAGCAAAATGATCAAGAGGCTCTCCTGTGCTGAAATCTTGGATCGATTCAACGCCTAAAAAACAAAAAAAAAAAACAAAAAAAAAATATAGATTGCTTTACACAACAACAATATCTTCTTCACATCTCCGTGTAACTTCCTTTTATTTCCAAAGTTAAAAAAGTCACTTGAGGGGTAGAAATTTTGAACGAATAAGGAGGATTATTAGGAACTATTTTGAAAGCTCTTTATTTTAGGAATCTGCTCTGTCTTATTTGATGTTCTAAGCGATGTTGTATCAAGTAATGAGAACCTAAAAGTAGGATATTAAGTATAACTTTGTTCGATTTTGGCCTGGCTACACTTGAAATGTGAAAGGACGGTTCGAGTTCAGTGCGTTTGGAAACTAAGTATATACGTTTAGGATTTTATATGCCAGCTTTTGATCCCTTGACTACTCTTGTCGAACGGTTTTTTATTACCAGTTTTTAAACTCATGCCGTAAAGAAATGGTCACATTATTAGAAACCAAACTCAAACGAATAATGAACTACCATTGAAAGACAACCTCAGGGAATAGACTGAATGAGATATAGACTATCTGAGATACATATACAATAGACAAGCCAAGCAAGTAGAATTTAGACAGCGTTTGGAATACTACAGGGACCAAGTAAACGAAAGCTAGCACCCTGTCCTGGGGTCGAATCGTTACATCCGTGAACGTAATACTCGTCACGTAAGAGCCTGTATTTTGTATTATGACATACGTGATCGTAATCTGGCATGATGACATAGGTGAACGAGTATATAAACGTATCCGTTTGTTCGAATCGTCGGTCGAACGCAAACTACCAATCATAATAGACAAATTAATGGAAATACGACCAAAATTTTTTTAAATTTTAAGTTTTTTATAATTTTTAGTAATAAAGAACATAAACAAGAAACCAATGAAAGGAATATCTAATTAATAAATAAAAAAATTAATTATTTCTATGAACAAAATTTGTGTATTTTAGTTGACAATAAAAAAAATATTATTTACAAAGTTAAGGACATACATATACATTTTTGAATTAAATTTATTAAAAAATACTTTATTTGATATCTTATCGTTTGGTCGATTGCGGTGAAGCGGTCCGCTAACCCGGTCCATTTCTTGTGTGTGATAAGAATCGCAATTTTGAGGGTCGTAACTTATTGTAACTTTTATGCAGATGTTATGTAATGCCTCACAAACGTTAGCAAATCTTCCAGTTTTGTGGGGTGACACCTTCCTCTCTTGCCATATCCCAAAATTCTCCACCGTCTTTTGAAGATTCCAATGCTTTGTTCAATGATACATCTACAAAGAAAATTTTATTAATGAGGATTTCTATTTTTTTTTATACCTATGCTATTGCTACGATCTCTTAACTATCTCCGCACTATTTTTTATCACTTTCACTAGAGCTCAAATAAAAAACCAAAGTTGGATTAATTTTGATATTTAATTCTTCTTCTTCTTGATTGGCGTAGTCACCGCTTACGCGATTATAGCCGAGTTAACAACAGCGCGCCAGTCGTTTCTTCTTTTCGCTACGTGGCGCCAATTAGATATTCCAAGTGAAGCCAGGTCCTTCTCCACTTGGTCCTTCCAACGGAGTGGAGGTCTTCCTCTTCCTCTGCTTCCCCCGGCGGGTACTGCGTCGAATACTTTCAGAGCTGGAGCGTTTTCCTCCATCCGGACAACATGACCTAGCCAGCGCAGCCGCTGTCTTTTAATCCGCTGAACTATGTCAATGTCGTCGTATATGAGGAGGATGGAGTCATGTGTAGAAGTTCACGCAAGTGAGGAAAGTTTTCTGATCGCCAYTCACRTRGGWGTGGYYWKAAACKATYCTTWTACATATGACTCAAGCAGCTCACGACTTCCGGTCTTTGACCAAGTATCCTCTGGGTAGCCTAAGAACATCCGTTCGAAGGTGAGCTAAAGTGAGAAGGCGAAACATTCCCTGCATAGGGTTGTGCGCTGGGTTTGGGACCCGCCACGTAAAAAAACCACCCCAATGAAAACCCAACAACAGCCTTGATATTTAATTAGTTTATTGAAAATTTCGCAACAGTTTTCACAGTTTCAAATCTATTGCGACCTAAAAATACGATCCAAAGCCAAAGGTAAAGTTTGCAAGATTTTAACTGACAGATCGTTGCTAACCTGATATTGAGAAAACCATTCTTTAACTTGATCTTCCTCCAAATCAGAAAGGAGCACTACGCGAAATGTTCACAAACACAATTATAGCTTGGAAAGTGTAGAAAATTTTTTTTTTAGTTATTGAAAAAAATTACGTGAAACAATTTTTAAAATTATTAAAAGCGAAGTGTTAGCAACATTATTTCCCTCTTCTGGAGAAACTCTTCTATCATTATATACCCTTTTTATACCAAAATTCGTTTGCAGTCCCCGACCACCAAGGTACTGACAGTTTCTATAATATCAATATCTCTCTTTTTAAATCATATTCAATATCCGCTCAAACAGTAGTTGTTTCGTTCACGCATGTTTGTCTGCAGCCTTTTTTTCCTCTTCAAAAAAAACTGTGCTGGGGATCTGATTTGTGGTTTCGGTATATCTTTAGAATGTTTTTTGCACCCTGCTCGTCCCTACAACTGCTTACAATTCGTTGTTTATTGTATCACAGATCCTTATTTTTCCCTCTCAGTTCACTGCGTTTTTTTGAGCCACCGTAATAAGAAGGGTTTGTTGCGCCTCCCCAACGATTGTTGTTCATTTTTGTTTTAAAAATTTTACCGCCTTTTCGTTCGAACACAATGTTCAAAATAAAAATCAGCTGTGAACATGTCTCCTAGTAATGACGTTTTACAGTTTTTATGTATTCACAATGCAACTTTTAAGAACACATTCACAATAATTCACAATAATCAAACTATATGTAGGTAAACTAATCTCAACTTGGTGAAAACGGTTTTGCAGTTAAAGCTAGGCTTAGGTACCAGAAGTTAAGGACAATATTAACCAAAGATAGTAATCATTTTTGTTATTGGGAACCGACTACAATTAAAAAACTGCCGGTCTAAGCTTCAGATTTTCGGTGAATACTCTCAAATATATATTCTTTCGATATATAGTATACGCATGCAAAACAAGAAATATTTTCTTCAATTTTATTTTGGAACTCGAAAGTGAATATAACACCTTAATAAATTGTTAAATACTTCAGACTGAAAAATGTTTGTTACACCTTGCAATAATTCAAAGGGACCGAACGAAACTTTATTCGCGAACGAAACTTTAGATGGTCGTAACAACGGAAGAAGTTACGTCATATTTTTCAAAAGCATTTGTGTAGCTCGTAAATAATTATAAATTTATTTAACTATCTCCTTAAGGAAATATAAAATCAAATAATATAATACAAAGTAAATATGCTATACTCTAGACGATTGCGTTCTTAGTAGTTGCTGAAACTGCATTTGAAAATGTACTAGCTTTAATTCAAACCTTTTGTCAAACAAGCTACTTCCCGGAACTTGCGCAAAGCGCACGAAACGTGAAACATCTAGAAACTGTACACAACATAACTGCACAAATGATGCTAACCAAAAACTCAACATCGAGGCTTGCGCAAACAACGCTATGACTTACCTGACAGAACGGCAATACTTACAATTTCAAAAGTAACGCCAAATAGTTTTAAACCACGTGCTCACGCTTAAACAAACAACCCCAATCATTGATACCCAAAATACACCAAAAATTACTACCTTTGACTTTCCACCGTAAGTCGAGTACTTTATTGAATATTTGTTTGAATGTACAGGTTTAGCCTTTTTCTTGGTAAAAGGGATGATTTGCTATAAATACAGGAAATAATGAGCAAAATGCACCCCTCTCTCTTTGTAGATGTCAACTGTAAAAGTATAGTCGCTTCAGATTGAAGATTGATTATGGAAGTGTCTCAACCTCATAAAAAACTGAACACTTTTTCATAAAATCATACACATTAAATTCTATGGGTGTACACTTTTTCTGATTTTTTTTTTGTTTTTGTTACTGAATATGTTGAATAGTTTAAATGTTATATTAAGAACTAAGTTAAGCCGCAACTTCTGATGCCTCGGAACCGTTTTGGTTGTCTTCTTTAACAGGTTCGTCCAGCTTAGCTTTTTTCTCTGGTGTGGCTGCAGTGGAATCTTCTGTTTTTGATTCTTCTTCGGCTACTTTTCTCTTAACAGCTTCGGCGGGTGCTGCATCTGTAAGAGATTATTTTAAGCATTAATATTTTATTTTTATATATATAGTATTTTTATTCTTTATATATATATATTTTGAAAGGTGATAATAAAAATATTTGTTGAGTATATATATATATAAATATTTTACATACCAGTTGCTTCGCTCTCCGCTTCCTCATCTTTGCCATTTTCTTCTGCAGGAACGGCAGCTTCAGCCTCGGCAGACGCTTCTTTTGGAGTTTCGGTTGTAGATTCAGCAGCTACTTCCTCAGCATCACCGTTTTCCTTGGCGGTTGCACTGTCAGCGCTACCATTTTCGGCGGCTGGTGCTGCTGCTTCTTCAACCACCTCTTTTTCTTTTTGTGCTTCTTTTTCTACTTCATCAGCGGCGACTTTCTCGACAACTGGAGTTTCGCTGAAAACATCAAAAATGTTAACGTTAAGAAAAAATACATTTATGATAGCCCAATAACTAAAATGTATCATAGCTATACTTTTCGAGAAGCTACAACGGTTACAACGCCACTTCATTTGAATTTGCACATTTAAGCAAAACTCGTTATTTGTTTAGCTGTAGCGAAGCGTTAAAAGCAAAAGAATTATTGAAGTTGGCAACAAAAAAAACCAAATATATATCAAAACCATCCAGAGAATTACCATTGCTATTGATACAATAACGTAGCTTGTGCGCAACAAAAATATATCAAAAACGAATACATACGAATACGGCAAAAATTGTACGAATGGAATATAAGCGAAGCGTTGATAAATGATGTATGTGAATAGAACTAGTTTAGCGCAACAAAAACGCACAAGGAATATGTAAAAGCAAAGAAAAAAGCGGAAAAAAGTTAGCCGCAAATAGCGAACGCTTAAAATGTTGTGCTTATGCATAGAGCATTGCGTGGTGGAAAAGGTTTTTGCCTGTATGTATCACCTTTTCCGTTTACTTGATTTAAAAAGCCGACTGCGTTGTATATGTCGCGCCAAAAACGAATGCGATGTCTTATAGGTACGCTGTATTTACGCGAAAGAGACAGAAAACGACGCCGAATGCCGCTATTTGTTATATACACAAAAATTTCCATATTTCTTTTTTAGCACACTTTTAATTTAACACAATTCTTGTAATATAACTTCAACCATACTATACATACATACATATATATATATACATAAAAGCATAATTGCAAAAGTAATTAGTGTAACTCACTTCTTTTCAACAACATCGGCCATTTTGTTAATAGTTTTTTATTGTATTTTTGATCAACGAACAGGAATGAATACTAAAAGCTCAAATGAACTGCGATTTGTGTATGTTTTATGAATAAAACACAAGAGTGTAGCAATTGATGATGCTAAATATAAGTCTACGATGCAGAAAATCTTCAAAACTGATCAACTCTTTTTTTTTTATATGTATATTAAAAAGGTGACTTTATTTGACGAACAAAATAGTAGAAGACAAGCACGTCCGAACCGTAGAAGCAACTAACGCCGAATGAGACGTTTCACACTTTTCAGCGTACACAGGTAGATACACGAAACACACGGTTGCATTCATGAAATCGCGAATAACAGCCAAACATGAATTGAATACCTGTGTGCCTATACGAAAAAGCATCGAAAAACTATTACTGATGGGTTGTTGCCACTTCTAACAGTAGATTGTGTACTTAGGTACAGACTATAACTTCAAAATAACTCTGAATTATAATTTCTTTGCACAAATTTTCATTAAGTTACAAGCAAAAATCAATGCATACCTGCATATTTTGAGCAGGTGTTGATTTTTCGTTTGAAGACGCTATACACACGCAGATGCGAACAGCGTTGGGCGAAATGGTCACACTGGCAGCATTACAGGAACGGAACGTAGAGAATTTTGCGTACGATTTCGACCGGCGTGGAACGAGATTTGCATGTGGCAATGAAAATAATACCAAGAAAAATTACATGAAAGTAGGTGGAATATTCAGCACATAGAAACAAAGTAGCGTTACTTTAAGCGCCAAATACACTATACGAAATATGCTTTGAATTATGACAAGTTTATTTAACCGGATGGGCAAATGTTTAAACAAATTTTTTTGCAGTATTTCGCATTTTTTATGACATTTCGAATATACATATAGCGCATTTAATATGTACGTATACGTTTTCATTATTGCTCAGTGTGATTTTGATAAAGCGTTCATTTGAACAATTGGTCACCGCACTGTTTTGCTAAAATGCATGTAGCATATATGCAAACATATATACACATTTCAAACACATGTTATCTAAAGTAAGCTTGTCAACTGAGAGAAATTTTTGCAAGGTGGCGAATGTCGCCGCTTTGAAAAATATGCGCAAAACAAGCCCGAGCAACAAACGAATTTTACACAAACAAACAAATTTTGCAAATATGAAATAGTAATAAATTCGTGCATATATTTGCGTATATGCAGCTATATATAATATAATATGTATGTACATTAGTATTAAGAATTTGTGGCAAAAGATAACCCGTGTTTTAGAAATAACATAATTTTGACCCTTTTTAATTGCAAGCAACTGGTATATAAACATTTGCCTTAATATAATTGCTGCCAGGCAACGGATAATGCAATACCAACAGTAAATATGAACGTAAAGTAAATTTTAGTACTGACCTTTGGGTTCAATTTGCTTTTTAAAACGAAAAAATGCACGCATATATTGTATATGTACATACTTTTATGACTGAATCATAAGCAAAACTGGCGATTTGCTGATCTTCAGCATGAATTCCACAACAAAAGCGCTTGTATTCTGGCAATATTACTTTAAATACTTTAAAATACCTACATATGTTTATAATTATTTAGAAATATAAATATAATTGTTATAAATGTTTAGAACTTTCAAGATTCTGACAGTTTCTTAAGCTGTTTACAAGCGGCTTAATAAATAGTTGACATGACATCACAAAGTATGTGACGTCATTGACGTCACTAAACATTTTTTACTCATTACTTGCTAATTATTAATCCCATTTGAGAGGTTTATATGTTTCCGAAAAGTTATAAATTCTGCCGTTTGCAGCATGTTTCACATGTAATAAGCATGGCTGTATTTGTTGATTCAATTAAACAGAAAAAGCACGTGCATTAAGTCGATGAGGCAATCTACGGTTTTATGACGCTGATGCATCAATTCAATAATTCATTGCTTTTAGCTGGTCACTAAACAAAATGGCTACATTGTTTGCATTAATGAAAAGGGGAATACAGAACGTGAAATATATAGGAACAATAAAAACTGCAACATTTGTATGTACGTGTGTTGATTGAAAACCGGCATTTTCAATACAACAGGGTGCATGAGAAGAATGAATTCAGTATTTAAAAATTCAGATAATGTTAAAGAAACTGGGTGACGGGGAAGCACTTCCCAAATTTCTTCTGACACAGGAAATGCTGGGCACAGCCATTTAAGTGGAAGTGGTGTTGCAAATTACTACATTTTAAAATCACTTATTTGTTAAATTAATTAATTATTACTGATATTTGAAGAAAACTGCTCTGAGTACTATTTTTTTAAACAAATATGTGTATTTACTTTCTAGATTAGATAATTTCTTATTTTGCTAACTTAGGGCTGCTTTCTCAATGTCTAGTTAATAACCAACTCTCAGTTAAGTTCTGGTTAACTTAACCAAGACTCCTTTTTTGGTAAAGAAACTTATTTTTACCAGAACTTAACTGACAGTCGATCGCTAGCCAAATATGGGGAGACGTGACTTTTTAGTATGAAAAAGTACTATATAACGTTCTCTGCCACTACAACAAAAAACACAAACGTTCAGCTTCTTGACGAAGGTGATGGTCTAGTTCGCGTATATACGCTTATCATTTATATTTATATTCTATTGGGACTCCGATGCTTCTTTCTGGCTGTTACAAACTTCGGGGTAAGATTAATATACTAGGGTTTAATAAATTATTTAAAATATATCTGTTGGGTAATAATATTTTGGAAAATACATGTTGCCAAATTTACTTTGCACTTTCTCTAAACAGAGTAAGTGCATACACATACATAGCATATATTATTATAAAGAAATCTGCAGCGAATATTTTAATAAATATGTATTTATTTATGTAATTAATTTCAAATGCATTCAATAAAATGCTAAGTGCATTATATGCCTGCTAATTAATTCTATCACTGGTTACAGCCATCTAAAGCGATAATTTGCAGAATTTGTTTTTAACATATTTCAATGTCTAAATTATTAGCTTCTAAAGCTTATGTGTCAATACGCCTATGTAATGCCTATTAAGCAGTTTTGGTTGGCTCTTTCTCGATTTCGACAAAGCGATTGCGTTTATATTGATCTTTATAGCCAGCAATGTAACGTAAACGTCCCTCATACTGCGTGTCCATTATGGTTTGAACCAAAGGTGGATGGTCCTCCCCCAACTCGAGCCACATCTTGCCGCCGGGACGCAAATGTTCACAGGCTAAATTGAAAACTAAGCGTGCTACACGCAAACCGTCTGGACCACCATCGAGGGCATTCAAATTTTCATAACTGGAAATTAAAAAATAAAAACTATTGTTAAAAACTTTTAGAAATTTAAATTTAATAGCACATTTACCAAACGACTTCCGGTTGCAATAAGGGGAACTCTTCCGATTTTACATATGGCGGATTACCAATTATTAAGTCGTAAACTTCGTTGCCCAACTCTGGCGGTAGATAATTATCTACTTCCATAGTGTGGTGATAGACAGTAAAGCGATCTTCTAAACCAAGCAACTTGGCATTTTCTCTAGACAAATCTGTTGCAGCTTTGCCGCGTTCTATTGCTGTACTGCGTACATTGGGTAAAGCATGTAGAATCGCTAATGACATAGCACCGGAGCCGCAACCAACCTCCAACATGTTGATAGGTCCTTTAATATCACGATACACTTCAATCACTTTGGAAACAAACTCCTCTGTTTCCGGTCGTGGAATGAATACGGAAGGCGAGGTTTTTAATGTCAAATCCATAAAGTCCCATTCGCCTATTATATACTGTAGCGGCATACGAGCACAACGTGCTTCACAAAAACGTTCAAATTCTTCCAATTGATTTTCAGTGAAAACTAGGTCATTATAACCTTTAACCGTATTCTATAACATGAAATGTAATAGAAATTAAAAAATTACGATTTGTAAATAGTAAAAACTTACGAATTTCCTTCCAAGCACATGCGCTACCAAACATTTTAAATTAAAATCAATATCTCCAACGCCAGCCTTACGTAGTTTTTCGGGCCAACCTTCGAGCGCTTTATTTACTTCAATTGCGGGCGACTGTGTGGATTGTTGTTGTTGCCGCGACAAATCAGTTCCACTGGTGGCTTTGGTGTAATTGATGGTACTTACACGAGACACTTGTCGTATTTGTTGACGCAGCTGCTGCGCCACCAACTTTAACATATTGCAAAAATTGTTTTGCCTCTTTTCTGTTATGAAATGCCAATTAAATAATTTGCAAGCGTGCTGTTTTGATCTGAATCAAAATTTTGACATTTGCCTGTTTCACTAGATGGGTATTCGTTATATTCGGTACTCGGTGTTACAGTGTTGCTTTTAAGTACAAGATTTTTGCAAGTAATTTAATTTAAATATTGTATAATATGAGTTAAACGCTATTACAAGGTTTTATACGCTGAACAGGGTATATTAAGTTCGCTATGTATTACCTAAGTATCTAACTGATCAGCGACACGAGCTGAGTCTATTTAGTTATAACCGTGGCGTTCTTCAATTTTTTAGGTATCGAACTGAAATTTCGTAGTTTCTTTTCTACCCTTGAATCTGCTCATTTTCTGGATCTGCCGATTTCGGACCACTATAGCATATAGCTGCCATATATATGAACTATGGAAATCGAAGTATTTGCATGGAAAACTTTCATCTGTCACGGAGCATAAAAATAGGAATCTGGTAAGGAATCTTATATGTTTATGAAGGGTATTATAGTTTCGGTGCAACCATGGTTAAGATTTTTTCCTGTTTTTCAAATAAAATAAAAAAGTTTTGCAATGGTTGACTATTTAATATTCGTATTAAAAACACAGGAATCTTTAATGTGCTACATAGAAAGTCAATATAAAAATATATATAAGTTCTTAAAATCTTTTTTAAAACGAAAATATATTCCATGTAGACATATGCTACTGTTTTATTTTTATTTAATACCCTCTGATGTTGAAGCTGTGACGTTTATGTCATGTGAGATTGTAATATTTCTTCCCGGAGAAGTGGCAGAAGAGTTTTCTGACTGCAAGCTCACAAATGTGTTTGATTTGGCAACCTCGACAGATAACGTTTTAGCTTTCAAATTTTCTGGCTTATCTTCAGCATCCTCCTCTGTTTCTGATTCGTATTTCTGTAAATAAACGAACTAATTAGCAAGCTTGTTAACTAAAATGTATCTTATAAAATTAGACAATGATGTAATAAAAAAAAATTTTAAATGCGCAACACTCAAATACTAGTGCAACAAATCTCAACTGGCAACATAAGCCAATTAGTACCGTTAGCATGCACCCAACACTTACCTTTTGCACATATTGACGACGTGTCGGAACTGTTAGATGCAAGACACATGTCGATGCATTATCAAAAATACATGGTATTGTTTCCTGGCACACCACGCCACTCCGTTCCACCTCACACGCACGGAATAGTATCTGTCTTTTATCTTCCAAAATATGTTTACGACAATATTTACAACAAGGCATTGCACGTTCGCCACATTTTACACCACCTTCGGTGAAAACACATTTATTAAAATTGGGACCTTTGTGGCCAGTCGGTGCATCCGTCACCTTGGCGCGCTTTTCTTTGAACTTCTTATATAGCACAGCCTCGACGCCGTTTCGGCGATGATATGAACTTAACGCTTTGAGTTGTTTATAAAGTACACGTTCCTTTGGCGACTCCTTTAGCTGATCGTGAATACTACCTATAGTGTAATGAGAGCTACTTAATGAACATTATATACAAATATTATTACAGACTTACAAAGCATTTCGCGTTCTTTGCGTAAAGCGGTTAAATAGTGACGGCGACGTTCTTTAAGTACATGATGTAGATGATTGATTTGGTCAATGTATAGACCTTGTAATTTTGTCAGTTTAGCTTCTGATATGCGTACGGCCTCTTCACGTGTATAAATACCAGCATGTCTTTAAATAAAAGAATTAGCACAAATGAAAACATTACAGGATTCGACTTAAAGCCATACATACTTCAACAAATCTTCTGCGAGCGAATTATCGCTATCGTCGTCTGATTCATTCAATTCGAAATTGCGTGCTGTGTTCTTGATGTTGGGCGGATCATCGTAGTCACTTGAACTATCTGAGGCATACTCCAAAATGCGTCGCCTCTTTTGCAATTTCGACAATACAGCACCTAAGTTGTTTATCTGATCATGTGCAACTGTAAAAATTCGTTTAATTCTTCTGTTCTACTTGTTCAAATATATATTTTAAATTTACCAAATGGCGTGACATGTGGTGTAACGACATCGATTTCTTCATCCTGCTCACTATTACTGCGTTCAAATTGTTTATCATCCAAATTGATGTGATTACTCAAGCTATGCAATAATGCCTCATTGGTATCCGTGCGTTTTAATTTGCCCACAGTGGTATGAGTTTTGCGTAGTTGTGCCTGACGATTATGTTCAAAACAGAGAGTTGTCATTTCAGGATCCTTTTTAATATCATGTTTCTGTAGTGCATTTAGGCACTTGCGCCCATTGGAATATATAAAAGTGCATTGGCGATAATTTCCACGGGGATCACGTAATATGTGTTGTATACAATATTCACTGCCATCGGCACGGGGTAGCGAACATTCATAGGTTGGATTTGAGCAAGATTTAGCTTTGTTTTCAATTTCTTGATGCAACTGCTCACGTAGTTCTTGCAAGCTGCCGCCAAAACGTAGAAATTGACGTTGACGCAAATGTGAGCAACTTGTAGCCATTTTTAATTCGATTATTTTATATAGAGTTTTGATTTATTTGTTATTTGGCACTTAGTAAATAATATTTTCTATAAAATATGTTTTTAACAAGAAACACGACACAACGAAATTGTTATTGCGAATTTTATTAACATCAAAATATTGTGATTTTTCGATTATATTAGCAAAGTTTATCGATAACTATCATCATGGACGCGTCGTTATAGCGCGTTTACACAAAGCTTTTGGTAAATATGAGATTTAGTGGAAAAATGAAATGAATATAAATAGGAGGTAGTAAGAAGCTTCCAAATATATTGTTGGTATACAAATTGTTCCTAGGATGGGTGTAATTTGTATATATGTATGTAAATATTACTAATGTAGCAACATTAGTTAATAAACCAATTAGATACATGTGGTTGAGTTATATTATTTTTACGACGGACTTACCTTAAACACTTATTAAAGTCTCTTTAGTCTCCTAGTTTTTAAAATCAAAATGAAACACACTTGTTTTAATATTTATTTTTTATATTTTTATTTATTTCATCCATTTATACTGCACCCTCATAAATCTACCTCAACACATTTCATTTCTCTTTAGCACTCATTATCATAAATCTATATAATCATAATAATACTTAACGTTATGCAACATTTTCTTATTTTTTTTATTATTACTTGTTTTTTTACTGTTATTACAAATCTAAATTAATAGCTACATACAGATTATAAAAAGGTGAGGGTAGATAGACTGTAGAGATATTAATCAAATGTTTGGAAATCAGATGCTTTTTGTTATATATATGTAAATGCATATTATTATATGTATATAACGGGTTAAGAAAATGTATTAACGGAAATCTTTTTTATTTTTAACTTCGTACAATAATTTAGACTTTTCGAAGTCAAGAATATCTTTTCTGAATTTACATTTAAATATCGGAAAATTGCGAGAAATCATTATTAGTAGAGTACATTGAAAAATCTGAACTAGAAATTTTTCTCATTTTTAATGCTAATTGAACTGAAATATTAAATTGAGAGATAGCGAAAAATTTTAATTTTAAATTAATTTTAATTTTTCATATTTTTCTGGTCAGTTTTATGCATTTGAATGAAAATTTGAAATTTAACTGTATAACTTTACACCAGGCAAAAAATCAAAACTTTGCAGCCAATATATATGTATCTACACCAATGTTTTTCTAATAACTTTGTGTTTCTTTTTTGGTTTTTACTTTTATATATGTTTTCGTTACTTTACAACTCTGCTAATATGTATGCTCTATAAGTGAATATTTTATATATACGATAAAATGCTTTAAATCTTACAAATTTTCGTTTAATTTTTTTTCTTTCTATTTTTGTGCTATTTTTATACAGTAGCTTAGTTGTTAAAATGGCTTTTTAAACATATTTACGCTATATGTATATTTGAATATAATTTTAATTCTTTTTCTGTATGCACTTTTACACTATTTATATATTTATTAAATACTAAAGCGTTATTGCACTTATTCCGTCCTATGGATTATTTTTATTTGCTTAAATATAGCTTCATTTATGTTTAACTTAAAAGTGTGTATTTATAAATAATATATTCGTACAATATAATTACCATATCTTAAATATTCTATTTTATGCATTTATTAAATTTGCGAATCCTACTTACACAACATTTTTCTATATATTTATTTGTATATCTGCCTATTGGCTTATATCTACTTAAATATTTATATTATTTTCTATAATTTCAGCGCTCAGACTTAGACTTTTGCTGTTGATATATGCTTGTAACTATAATAAGTATTATATTAAATGTATATATAATACATATACATATGTATATAAATTTACGCGTGTATTTTTGTTTTCGTTCTTTTTTCATATTTGCGAATCTACATTTTTCTCTTGCACTACAGCAAGAAAACTATTACATTGCCTACACTCCTATAATAAACTATACTTTTTTATCGTAATGTATGCCTACCACAAATTATATATATTTTATAATTTTGTTATTTATTTGTTGAATTTTTTTATATTCTATGGTTAATGGCGTGCTTAAATCGTATTTACACGTTCGTGCTTTTTACACTTACTATTTTTTTTAATGTAATTTTAAAATCTCAACTTTTTTTTTTTGCCCTCAGCACTTTAATTTTTTCAACTACACATTTCACAATTCCAGCTGGATTTTGCTAGTCGTTATATAGATATTGGAGTGGATTCGTGCTTTGTTGAATATTTTCTTTCACTGTTTATACTTATACATATATTTTTTATATTTGTTTACTATTTATATTTATTTCTACTTTGACTTTTACGCGCATTTTCATACCAATTTCCTAAAATATACATAATCTAAAGCGGTTCGCAATCATTCTTCACTTTTATGAATTAACAACGCTGTAAGGTTTTAAA